>NC_138192.1:50424775-50641707 GCF_964194105.1 Spermophilus citellus | reverse complement strand
GTTAGATACGGTTTCTGGAATCCTCACAAGATGTTATTATTGTGCCCAATTATACAGACGATGAAATCAAGGCTCAGGGAGTTAGTAGGGAGAAGTGCTAGATTTTAGACTCAGCACTGTGTAATCACAAAATTTATCCTCTTTCTCCTGTTTCACTCTACCTACGTGAAAAAAATGCTTTATTTTAAAATTATTGAAACTTTATAAAGAGGGAAACAGGATGACACCGAAGATTGTTTATCTATAGAAAACTTCAGGTTCACCACAGACTATTTTTCTAATTTTTTGCCAACGCAAGCCCATCTGACTTCTGCAGACCAAACAGATAAGAACATAAGCACAGACATAAATATATAGGTCTGCACATGTATCCTGAGAAATAAATTTGCAGTTGTAATAAATAACTGAATAAACATCTGGACTGGTAACACCAGCATCCAAAATCTGAGTTTCAAGTACGCACAAAGTAGTCAGTACCAAGCTGGGCGTTTACAGAGATTAGAAGCCAGAATATGAAATCAGTATGAGAGTCATGGACATGAAAATAAAAGGACATACAGACCCTTGGCAACTTTATCTTGGGCAAATATTAATTTTAAACAAACAGCAAAGGATCATTGGACACAAGGATTTGTCCTATGAGTAATGAATGCAAAGTCAATCACAGATGCTGCATATTTAAACCTTGTTAAACCAATTTTTTAAAAAAGGAAACATTACCACTTCATTCAGGTATGTGGGAAAGACTTGGAGAGAGGGGCATAATTTTCAAGAGTTTTCTAAGTAATATGAGAAGTGTACTGTGCAATATTGGAAAGCGAGACAGGTAGAAAGCACAGTGTGAATGAAGATGCAGGAGTGCTGGGTGCTGAACAAAGTGGGTGGTGAGGAAGTCTGCCTGGTAAAGAAGTGGAGGAGGCATTTATTATAAGCAAAGGATATGTCAAAATTACCCTTTTTAAATAGATGAATTAATGTTTAAACTCTTAAAGGATTCAATTTGCTGAAGATGATTGAATTCCTTATGGAAAGCCAATAGTGCTTACAGCTTAGAGAGCTGTTGTTCTATAGCTGATATGTATATGCCATATGTGTTTATCTTTTTCACTAGCCTACATACATGCGATAATACTACAGCAGCTTTCAGGATGAACGTTTGATAAGCCAGCTCACCGCCGACTGACACCTCCATTTCAGCTGGCCTGACATATATAAAAAGAAACGGAATGTTTATCCGTGTGCTTTCCGGATTTGACAAATGTGCTATATAAGAGTCAGAAGCAAACTTCAGAAAAGAAATTAAAGAATGTACTTGTCAGTTTATTAATCAAAGTTTACCTGCTTCGCATTACACAGAGACAAATTATGCTGGCTACTATGGTACTTCGAAAACATCTGCTAACAAAGTCAGAAGTAATGATAAACAAATGAATTCCCTTTGTGGTTGATTCTCATCCAGCTGCATTTAATTATAATAGCACTATCAAAGAAAGCTCCCCATTAGCTGCTAATTCAGAATGACTTCAGAAGAAACTCCCAAAGCCTCCAGTGATATCTCTCCAACTCTGATAACTTCCTAATTTCTGCCAGTGTTTGTGAAGAGCCTTATTAAAGAAGTTTGGTTATTAGTCCTGGCTGATATTGACTGCCAAGGTAATATTTGCTGTTTTTTTTTTCCCCAAGACTACCTTTGTTATAAAGTGACCAATTCAACTTTAAAACACACAAAATTTATTACATCAGTACTTTTGTTTCAACTCTAGAATTATATAATGGATTGCCTCCAAAAATACAAGGTCTTATTTTAATACATATTACAATTGTAATGCAATGCCATCATATTATTTATCAGTCTGCTGATAAAAGTAATGTATGCTGGTTTTTCACACTCAGTGTGAACATGTTTTCAAATAAATATCCCAAACCTATTAGAACACTGCTATTACTTAATTCAATAACAAATCACCATCAATCCTCACTTTTCAGCAGCACTGGATCTTATGTATTCCCAGGCATATACTCTCTCTTTGAAAGTATCAACACCTCAGTCAGGCTGTGTAGTGCCTCTTTTTCTCATGCTTTCTACTACAAGTATGAATGACTCCTTACCAAATTTGGTTATTCCCGGCAAGGAAACAAATGGAAAATGAAAAGCTTGTATGTGCAAGCAATGCACAGCGGCTTACAGAATGCCTTTGCTGATCTGACCTAAGTGCACAATACTCCTTTTTATTTATCTTGGAGTAAGCTAGTGAGGTGCAAGCTGAAGGTGAAGATAGATAACCTGAGAAAATATCTGTGTTCATTTAGTGCTAATCTCTGTAACAAAGACACAAGCCACAAGTAGAGAAGGTTCATGAAGAAAATAAGGAATGCAGGTGTTCACCAAAGATCATGTGTGAGACAAAGCAAAAAGCAAAAAGGTTTAGAGGAAAAATGATGGGGTTATGAGAACCCTGACCCAATCAGTGAATCAATCCCCTGATAGAGATTAACTGAGTTGTCACTGAAGGCAGGTAGAGCACGGATGAAGGAAGTGGGCACTGTGGACGTGACTTTGGGGTATGTATTTTGTATCTGTGAGTGGAGTCACTCTATTTCTTAATTATTATGTGTGCCACTTTCCTCCCCTCACCTCAAGCCCCCAGGAATGGAGTTGGCTGTCTATAAACTGAGATCTCTGAAACCGTGAGCCCCCAAATAAACTTTTCCTCCATAAAATTGTTCTTGTCAGATCTTTTAGTCAAAGCAGTGAAAAAGCTGACTAAAACAGAGTAACTGAGATTGGCAATGGTAGACATTTGCCAGAGTTGAATCTGGCCAACCTCCAAGAACCGATCATGGAAGTTGCACAAGACTGTGAGAGAATGGGTACAGTTTTTGCCTCCTGAAAATATTGATACCTTTGGAGGGTTTCATTCATACTTATTCTTCTCATTCTCTTTCATGGTAAAACAAATTATCTCTAAATCAAACTAATTTTTCAAATGCCTAACTTACTCTGCTATTTCCAATCCTGAAGAAGCAGTAACGTTTGTGAAGAAAACTTGACTTATCCGAAGGGAAATGGAAATACTTTTAAGCATGTTTTACATAAACTTGTTTACAGTGATCAACAAGGCAAGCATATAACATTAATTTCACCCTTGGCACAAAGATCAAATGATGTTGCCAATGTCATTATTGTTTATAATAATATTTTTGATGACACAAACATTGTCCTCCTTCAACTGGTTTAAGAACAAGCATTATTCTCCTATGCTTGGTTTTAGAAAACTGGGGTATGTCCCTTATTTCAGAAAGAATGTGCAAGAAGGAGCATGGTTTTTGGAGGTACTTAATCAAAACTGAGTATTTTTCAAATGATTGTTTTGGAGGAAGTGCATTAATGCCCACAGTCACTCTTTCACTCCAGAAATTCTAAATTTCTCTGAGAGCCTGAGCAAATGTAGGCATGAAACCATCTTTCAAATCAGACTTCTCATATTTTTTTTTTGCTCTTTCTTTGAGATAACCAGATAAATTTTGCAATGGAATAAACATTCTGAAACATGGAAGACTGTGTGCAGATTTTATTACCCGCTAGTATAAAATCCTGTGGAATAAGTTAGAATATTGCTTCAGTTTCTCTAATTACTTTCTTGATTTTAAAGAATATTCAGTAGTAGACTCATATTCAGTAGATCTGTCCTTAGGTGTTAGCTGTCCTTCTTATACCTTAAATGAGTCCCTGAGTATGCAAATATACTCATGAGACATATGTTTCTATTTTAGAGCACTAAGTCCCTAAGATTCCACCATTATATAAATATATAACTAAAAGGAAAGGGGAAATTTACAGAATTTTCATGAAGTTTCAGCAGGCAAAATGCACCCTAAAGTACAAGGCAGTGTAGGTGCCTGTGCCTATCCAAGATAGAGAATGGGACAAATCATGTCACTCACTTTCTATGCCTTATTAGCATGGGAATTATTCATGCCGCTATCTGATTCTTTTTTTTTAAACATTAACTTAAAAATTCACTGAAAAATACATTTTACTCTCTACAAGTAAAAAAAAAAAATCCATTGTAAAATACTGAACCTAATGCTTTTTATACTGCAATTCTGAAAAAAAAAATATTGGGGAAATAGGTTTACTACTTCAAAAAATTTAAATTAACTAATCTAGTTTTATAAAAAGAGAGAGAGAGAGAGATAAAGAAAGAAAAGAAGAACTAAGCAAATGACCTTAATTCAACAAGAATGAAATAAGAACATGAAAGATTAGTTTATCTTCTGCTTGCTAGTTCAATACTACCAGTTCCAGAGACAATAATGACAATTTCTTATTATATTATTTTAACCCTCCCCATTATTTCATTACTACCTGTCTTCTCATCTTTCCCTCATTTTTGGACATCACCATATATCTGCTTTCTCCTGTAAATTATTTTCTTGACTGCACAGCATTCCACATATGTTTCTAGCCAATCCATTTCAAGGACCTCACAAAATAGTAAGGTTGTAAGTTAGTCTCAGAGAGTTGAGAACTATTTATGTAACTTGTTTGGCATACTGCTTATCACATCAATATGTAAATGTGATTGCTTAATAAATACACTTATTGATGTTGATTTCATCTGCAACTTCCTTTCTAACTTAAAAATTATGCTCAAAACTATTCAAAGTTATAAATTTATTTTCATAGCAATATTCACCAAACAAGTACTTCCTGTGTATAAATAAATGCTAACCTTCCTGATTTTCACATCAATTATGGGAGATATAGGGACACAATTTTATGTAAGTGTAAACAGTCATTTGTTATTGGAGTCCAGAGGCAGGGAGATGATCTTCAGCCAGGGAGTATGGAAAGATAGTAGGCAAGTATATTTTGTGGAAGTGGTGACTATATAGTTACCTTGGAATAATGGGTAGACTTCTAATGCCAGAAATAGAAAGTGTTATCCAGGTGATTTCTAGGATGTTTCAGCAGCTGTAATAACTAAGGTTGTTGGATTCAGTGTAAAATGTGCCTACAATAATGCTTCAGTATCTAGAAGCATCTCAATGGCCTATCTCCCATCTTCTCTTTAAAAACCCTGTCAGATTTGATGTTTCCATTTCTCATTCTGTTGCCCTCTGCCTGAACTCTAAGTCTCTCCTCTTTGGATTGAGACTTGCTGCTGGGCTTTCATTTTAGAAACATGCTTGGATGTAGTGGGTAAGATCACCTTCCATATGGACTCCTCTTCCTATAGGCTGGGCCCATGCCCATATATGTCAAACTCAGCTCCTCCCAGTCCCTCTTCCAATATAGTGGTTATAAGAATTATACACACAAAAAAAATAGACAAATATTTTCAAGAATGGTTTCAACTGGAACATTCTTTAATTTTTCCACTAATTACCCCATCAAACCATACTCTATAATCTTTCTTTCCCCATCCTTTGAAGACAAATCCCACAGGCATCTGATTCTTTTTAGTATTTAAAATCTAGTCAAGATCTAAGCATTAATTTCATATTCAAATTAAAGTACCTCCCAACTCCTACCTGAATCTTGGTTTGTGTCTTGGATCCTGCAATGGGCAAGGGAAACCTGGTTTGCTTTCTTTAGTTCTTTCTTTTCTCTCTTCCCCCACTCCCATTTGTCCTTCTCTCTGCTATTTCTGTGTTCCCCTTGGGTGGTGACATTGTTGGGCTCTTGGAGGGGAGAAGGGTGAGGTGAAAGTCTAGGTGGCAGTCATCCAAATCAGATCCTTTTTATGGACCCCTCAGAGCCCTCACATCCCAGAGGTTCCTGAAGATGGATGAGGCATTCTGTGGATGACCTCTTCTTTCTCTCATCTCCTGCCCCTGGCTGTCTGCCCAACAGTTTCTTAGGGATGCAGTTCCCATGACACAGGAGGTCTCTGAGGCTTCCACTTCTTCCATGGAATATCCACATACCCTTGTCATGAAAACTACTAACAGCACAGACTGCCCTGTCACTACAGCAGCCTCTTTTTTATTTTTATTTTTTTTGTACTTGGAATTTAAGGCAGGGTGGCTTACCACTGAGCCACATCCCCAGCTCTTTTCATTACTTGAAATAGAGTCTTACTCACTAAGTTGCTCAGGCTGGTTTTGAACTTGCAATCCTCCTGTCTCAGCCTCCTGATTCACTGGGATTACAGGTCTGTGCCACCATGCCTGACTTGAAGCAGCCTCTTCTTACCCTATATGGCAGGTGCCCCAGCTCTTTTCCACTCAGAGAAAAGAGGAACTATCCCCATGCTTGCACAAATTCAAGCAAACTCCATAAGATGTGTGGCACTTCCCCCCCACCACCACCACCTGCCTTTGTACAGAGTGAGCCTAAAGAACCCCTATGGCTCAACAGCTTTCATCACTAGAGGAAGACACCAGTTTCCCTTTTTTATATATAACACCATCCCCCACAAGTAATTTTCTTGTCCTTGTAAACTTGGAAAGAGAGGGAGTAGATACACCAAAACTCCCTTTCTGTGCCCACAGCTCACCATTCATTGAATGTATTCGAATATCTATTCTTCTGCTTTACTTCAGCTAGCTGAGAAGGGAAAAGGGAACATGATACTTTTTAGAATGTGGGGCCACTTGTGGTCTATTTCCCACAGCTTTAGCTCTTCAGACAAAATTCTGAACCAGCAGAAGCTCCATTCAGCACTGTTTTACAATATTTGTGTAGGAAGTAATGAGAAAAAGCCTGCAGGGAGGTGCCAGTTTCTATGGAGATGGGATTTGTACAGGAGTCTATGAGATAGAAACAAAGTTTCTCTGAAGTAGGCAATGCTCAAATTTATATTACAAAATTGCCTTTTGTACTTCACTTACATGTAGATTCCTGAAGTTAAAAATCATTTGGTTTAATAGATTTGGGGCAATTATTTTGTGTTCTTATGAATATCACAGTCATTTTTGTTGTGTACCAAATCTTTCCAGTCTCTTTCTAAGAAGGAAGTAGGGTTCTCTGCCACCTTGGGGTTGATATAGCCACATGACCTACTTTGAACTATAAATTGAATGAAAAAGACAGATGGAAGTTTTAATAGCTAGTACATGATGCATAATGTGCTCTCTTTCTGCCACAATAGCCAGAGTTTTCCAGAGTATGGATGCTGTCCTATTCTGCAAAGTGAGGCCCACACAAAGCAGAGCCTCCATCCATTTGTAATTGGTACTCATGAAAACCTCACTTAAAGAAACCTTATTGTAAGCCACAGAAATTTGGGGATTTTTCCTATAGTCTTTCACTTAGCTCTCCTTACTGACATAATAAATGCACAAAGATTTTGTTTTACAGTGTAGAGCCAACTAGTGCACTAAGGTTAAATTTTCTGCATTTCTTCTCTACATAGTATAAACTTCTTTATGCTATTTCCAAACATTTGCTGCTAAAAGAAAATAGGTTTTTCCTTTTACATCATAGCAATGGCTTAAAATTATGCTGTCAGTTAGCCTCAATTTTTAGTTATGTGTCTTTATAATTGATGTCATAATTATATTTACCATCAAGTCTTCATATCAATTAATATCCTATGCAGATGTTTGTTTTCCTTAAGAAAGGTGATCTTTAATAGACTGTTTTCAATATGCAGAACAGAAGAAGACTCAATCCACAGGCCCCACATGATATGAACAAGAAAAAAACAAATAGAGAAATCAGTGTTTGAAGGGATTAAAAAAACACTGAATTCTTTGGAGAGACAGTGAAAAAATATAAACAAAAGAGATTCTAAAAATTTTTATGTACATAATAGGAAAATTAAGGTCTAAGGAATAACATCATTGAGGTTAGAAACAACTTCATCTCTTGTGCATCCTGGAAGGGAGCATGCTGTGTTAAAGGGTCTCTTTAAGAACACAGAAATTTACTTGGCAATGTTACAATACGGCTTAAATCATGCCTACATCAAATTCTTTCCAATAAAAGGGAGTATCTTTTATAAAGGAATATGGTAAAAAGAATAACCATACAATGATCATTTAAGAGAAGTACATTTAGTCTTCAAATTCAGTTTAATTATAGGAGATAAAGGCATATTTATGTGATTAAAATGAAATGCGTTTTTAGAAAGAATACCATGAACACCATAAGCCCTCATTTTTAAAGTGCCAGTGAATTTCAAAGCGACACATACTTCATGAAAACTTGCTGTGGGTAATATGGTGTACCAGACATACATGGTTTCAAAATGTTTGTCATTCTCTCAAATACCACATACTTTCTAACTCAGGAATTTAGGATAATTGCTCAGTGCATTAAAAAAAAAATTAAGCCTTCAACACTGTGTTAACTAAGTCCTATCTTGCCTCCATAAATTCTACTACTATTACTTCACAATATGCTCTAACACTATAACCAAAGAAACCTGAAGTCCTTCTAAATATCATTTGGTGATTCTACCTCTAGGCCTCAACAGCAGCTGTCCTCAGCCTCACCTGGGAAAGCCCTCATATTAGTTTATGTTTTCTTCTTTCTTTTTTAAGTCTTGTCTCCTAACATACTTTGGAAGCCTCCTCCAAACATGTGTCCTCTGGGATATCTTGCTTAATTAACCTCAAGACAATTCAGGTCAATCTTTTATCCTAGATTCCATTAGTACTTATACAATTATCTAATCTTATTAGGAAGAGAAGATATCTCTTGGATGAAGAAACTGAAATCCAAAGATATATAGAGATTTGCAGGGATCACAATCGTTTGGGGGTAAATCAGGGTTAAAACCTAGGTCCTTGGTTCTTCACTCATTTCCATGTTACATATGCCTTATTTTGTACTTTTGATTGATGATAGGCTTGATATTTCTCTTGAATTGACTTAAGAGTATTTTTCATTCTCATATAAAACAAATTTAAATATATTTTTAAATATAAAAAACTGTCACTTATCAAGAAGTGTCTATATTAATACATTTGCCAAAGAATCCCATGAATTAGGTATTGTTGTTATTTTCATTATTATTAAATATTTACGTATGAATTTGTGGCGGGGGGTACCAGGGATTGAACATAGGGGTGCTTAACCACTGAGCCACATCCCCCAACCCTATTTATTTATTTATTTATTTTTAGATTTTTGTTTTGTTTGTTTTCTTTGGTACCAGGGATTGAACTCAGGGACACTCAACCACTGAGCCACATCCTCAGCTCTATTTTGTATTTTATTTAGAAATAGGGTCTACTGAGTTGCTTAGTGCCTCATCATTGCTGTGACTGGCATTGAACATATGATCCTTCTGTCTCAGCCTCGTGAGTGGTTAGGATTACAGGCCTGCAACACTGCACCCAGCTTTTATTTTTAAATTTTGAGACAGGGCCTTTCTACATTGCTTAGGGCCTTGCTAAGTTGCTAAGGTGGCTTGAACTTGTGATCCTCCTGCCTCAGGCTCCCTACCTGATGGTATTGTAGGTATGCACCACTGTGCCTGACTATATATGAAATTCTTGACACAGAGTTTAAATACTTTTCAAGATGATAGTGGTTAGCTTGGGAATCAAGTTCAGGTAATCAAGTTCCAAAGTTTATGCACATAATTACATTGCTCTAAAGGAATATTTTGTACAGAAATAAATCAGAATAAGTTTAAATATTTTCAACTCAGTCAACTTGGGATATTAAACATATGCCAATGATACTTGTATTTTCTCAAAATATTTTTAGACTTGAAGTTCCAAATATTAAAAGTGTCTGGTACACTTTTAAATATTTGCAACAAGTCCTTTTTCTATGAGGACAGTATCTATTTTGGAACTAGTCAAATTTATCAGCCATAGAAGGGCTTATAAGTGAGAATGCTAAGTTAATTTTGTAAAGCCGTAGCCCATAATAAAAGTACTAGGGATAGAAAATAATGAGACTGTTTTGTAGGTAATGCTTCATAATTTGCTATACTATGAATACTAAGTTCAGAATACATCTTGAGTTAGTATTCCAAAATAAGTGAACAGGCTTCAATAGCAAACAGTTGCTCCCTAATTATTTGCTTCCTCTTCCTGCAGCAATATACTCAATTTCGTGTAGAGACTAGATACTTCATGTGATCTAAGTAATCTCTTTGATAAAGTAAAGCAAAGACCATAACCCAGTATTAAAGAATTTAGGCATTCACTCTATGGCTACAGATATTGGTTCAGAGATGGACACATGACAGAAGCTTGTCCAAATCAGAGTGAATCTCAGCCTCAGGGACTTTGGTAACCACTTTAGAAAAGCAATAACCTGTTTTCACTAAAACCGGTTGTGAGACAATGAGATTATGGCTGAGGGTGCCAGTTTGCTACAGAATAGAGCCTAAGGATGAAATCAAAATGTAAAGACAAGCAAGATTCGGGTAAGGAATTAAGGTTCTCAAGACTTAGTTTGAACAACTGAATCAAAGAAGTCCACCATACCTCTGCACTTTTCAGTTTTGAGAGAGAATAGACTGCTTTCACTTTCATTTGCAGAAAGTTTTACAATGCACATCTGGAGGTGACCACATAATAAGATACTACTCATTGGCTGGGCAAGTTTCTGTGCCCAACTCACTCCTAATGACTATAGTATCATTTTAGTGCAAGGTAAGGATTTAATGTATGCTTACTATGATGTGCTTCTGAAGAGATTTTATGTTCACTCAAATGCCTCAAAACACCAGACTTGCATGTATTTTAATTCAGTCATATTCATGTTGCATTACTAATTTGATTCTATTAAGGGTAAAGATTAAAGATTAAAGAAATCAAACCTTTATTCATAGTATTTTTTTATAAATTATACACTCCAATAAATTAAGCTTACATAAAGGGATACAGTAGTAATGCTTTCTATAAAATATCTTTAAATTTGTTAAGTGAGACCTATAAATAAAACACTTAAGTATCAAAATTGGTTTTTAGTCCACTTATCTGGATTATCTAAGACATATAAATAGCATTTTAATCTGATACTAATTTTATAGATAGGATTTGAAAGTCATTCATGATTAAAACTGATCCATTTTCCAGTAACTCAGGAGGCTAAAGCAGAAAGATCACAAGTTTGAGGTCCACCTCAGCAACTTAGTGAGACCCTGTATTAAAATAAAAAGGATTGGGGATGTAGCTCAGTGGTAAAGTGCTCCTAGGTTCAATCCCCACTATCAAAAAATATAAATAAAAAAATAGATACTGATCCTTCTTAGCTTGAGACAAAATGACATACAATTAATCATATTAAAGTCATATAGAGATAAAATAATTATAATAAACTAGATTATTTTATAATGTGAAATAAAATCTAAAATATCAATATAGCCAATATGTCTCCAAAAAGGATAGATATATCTGTCATTGCTGCCAGCTTATGACACATTTACATATGCATACTATTGCTTCTTCTCTATGCTGAACTAACTTTTGTAGATTTATTCATCACCACCTCTAGTGATGAAAATTGCTCTACCTTATGATTTTTAAGTTACAGTAGATTTAATTTTCAACATTCAATAGAGTTACACTCCCTCTCTCTCTCTCTCTTTTTTTTAAGTCTGGTTTCCATTTCTTTAAAAAGAAATGCATTGAGGACAATAGTTTTCAACTGAGAAACACAATCTGACCAAAGAATAAACTGATCTATTATGAATGATTTAAAACAATTTTAACAAAGGCTAATATTCTTTGGAATCAAGAATCAATGCATATATCAAGAGACATAGCAAGAAGTAGGATTCTCAGCAAAACTAGGTAACATAGGATGCTTAAATCCTTTTTAATATTTATTTATTTATTAAGTGTAGATGGACACAACACAATGCCTTTATTTTTATGTGGTGCTAAGGATCGAACCCAGGTCCCACCCGTTCTAGGCGAGCACTCTATCGCTGAGCCACAATCCCAGCCCCAAGATGCTTAATTCTTAGGTAAGTATATCTCTAAGAAATCCTTTCCTTGTCACTAAATGTTACATTGTTTTCAACTCAAAAACACAGTACAGATAATTTTGAACACTTTAAATGAGTAAATTAACTTCTCTTTTGAAGTTCAGATACTTGTTTTTGGCCTCCAGATGACAATACTTAAACAACGATTTCTCCTTTGCTCTTTGCTCACATGCAGAATCTTCCAGTTGTGTGATTTGGGAGGCACCATCCCAGATCTCATTTCCAGTGCTGAGTCTTCATCGACCTGAATTGACCATTGCTGTCTGTCACAGGTTAAACCCAAAGGACTCCATATATAACCCATCTAAGTCACTGAGGGATGTGTGTATCCCTGATCACAATGACTCATTCACCAGGGGCAGATGGTTAAAGTTAGTCCAATTGGAATAAACTCGAGATTTCTGTATGGTGTTTGCAAATGGGAGACTCTTTTCTTCCTGGATTTGAACAGCAAATTAGAATTTTATTTCTGCAATTACTGATTCCTGACAACTTTACTTCATGTTATATTAATTTGTATTTGGTAATATCTACACAGAAACAAGACGAGTGGGAATTTATAATTCTGAGGTGAATTTTAAAACTTAGAGAAGCAATCCAAATAATTAAATTCTAGTGAAATAAAAATAATCATGTTCTCCATACTTCTTGGGGATGTGTACATAAGAATTTAATGAAAGAATCATTAAGAACTTCACTGGTTAAACTTACAGCCATTACAAGTTTAAATTTTTCTTTTAAATTTATTGAAACTATTTGAACAAATACTTTGTTATGTTTATTAAAAAAATTATATCTACAGTGTGAGGAAATGAAGCCATATTCAACTATGACAATAGATATACATTGGTATTGTTAATAATAGCAGACTTTGTGAAGAACTCTGACAAGTGTTGAAATGATACATGGATTCCAGCTTGTCTGCATTCACTGAAAGCTTGATATGACAGTGTAGTAACGTGTTCAAAGATAAGCATTTCTTGGACTGGCAAAGATGGCAGTAAAGAAATAGAGCCATTGAGATCTCTGTTAAATATTTATTTGGAAATGTAAGAACCCTGGAAACTATAGAATTTCCGAGGAATTGCTTTCAAAATTTTCATTCTTCCATCACTTAGTATAAAATATATCACAGCAGAACAATATTTTAGGTTTTCTTAGTCCTCTCATATTATTCACCCACCTTTTTTTTAATCTCCCATTTCATAAAACACAATGCCCATTAACTTTTCCCCCCAGATCCCTCATTTCTACGATAATCTGTATTCTTGACAGACACCAACTACTGGGGACTTTGTGTTAATAGGCACCTGACATCATTTTCATAAATTTCTTTTGACACTACCTTTTAATCAACAGGATAAAAATTGAATAAGCCTGTTGGATGTTTCAACAAAATAAAAGGAATATATTATAAACCCACAAAAGTACATTGATTGTGTCTACAAAGATATATAATTAAAAAGTATAAATCAAGGACTGCTATTTTACACTTGACTTCAGTTATTTTGAACACTTATGGTCTAGTTGTGCTCATTGTTAAGGGTATGATTTTATGTGTTTAGAGTAAATCTTCTGTAAGCAATTTTATAGTTTAATGAAAATAATTATAGTTTGAGTAGTATGAAGTGTATCTGATTCTACTTTCCTAAAGTAAGCTGTGATATAAATTATCATGATTTATTATGGTTATTCTTGTGGTTATGTTTGGAGTGGATTTTAGCAAGTAATGATGATTCTAAAATTGCAAAGAATAACAGTTCAAGCTATTTTTCCTCTGATTTCATTTTTAATTTCTTTATAAAATTGATACAATTTCCACTGTGGTACAGTATGTGCTACTGTGAATATGGCATTATTGTGCTGTCAATTTGACAGCTTACTTTAATCTACACCATTTGGTGAAAGAATACATTTTTAAATCTTTTTTAATATATCATATGCCACTGTTGCTGCTTGTTCTTCATTTTTTAAGCCTATCAAATAGAAATGATGTGATTTAATGCAAAGCCAGGAGTTTCCATACTTAAACTCTTTACAGTGACTTCAACTAGAGTCTTCTTTTGGGTATATTTTTAATTTCTGATCAAAAATAAAAATATGGTGAGTGTGTTTGTATATGTGGGTCTCTGTGTGTGTGTTTGTGTATTAAAGTGAAGGTATTTGCAGGTATATCCATAATTTCCATACAGATGAAGGAATTTGAGTCCACTTTGAGCTATATTCAGAATTATGTTAGGATTCCATGGGCTGCTAGGTTAGTCAACTAGAAGCAAGGTTGAAATAACTCTTTGCACCGAGTAGAGAATTCCATTAGAAAAATCATGGATTCTTCTATACTTCAAATATCTTTATTCCACTGCTTCTGTCATTCTTCCACTCAACACTTACTGAGAACCAACCAGATGTCAGGCTCTGAGCTGGACAGGATGCAAATGACCATGCCCAGACAGAAGATGAACAACTAGGCTGAGGGTGACACCAGAATGTAGCAAGTGCTCTCCTAGGGCAGGAGAAGTGACAGGATGCTCCACAGTATGCTTACAGCCTAAGGCCACAAAGCAAGTCTGTCTTAAATTGACTGAATTTCCAAAGGAGCAAACACTAAGTAAAAAGTGTTTTCAGATAAGAAAACTTGCAGTATTGTTACCGCTGGGGTGATGAGTCCTTGCTTCCCCAAAGTTGAAGAATAACACCAGAGAAACACGGCGAGGCAAGGTCAGAGTGGAAAGTAGAAGTTTATTAAAGGACAGCAGAAAAGACTTCTCCCAGTGGAAGAGGGGACCCAAGAGGTGAAATCAAGAGGTGAAATCCGTGGAAGTGCGGTTGTTTCCCCTTTTTATAGTTCTTTCAGTGATGGAATGTAGGTGGGAAGGCCTGAAGGGTGGAGCACAGGTGGGGACTTCATTAACATTCCAAGAGTTGTTCTGCTTTTCCCGGAATTCATTCTTAACATGGCCTCCATTTTGGATCTTACTCGATATTAGACCCGATTTACCTAACTACACTGACTACCTAACTTTAAATCTGGCTTCAGTATCACTCCTCATGGTCACTTGGAGAATATTTTGCCCTTTGAATTTCATTGCTAGTGAAAAAACAATTGTTTATATTGTCTTAAGGTTAAGGAAATTTTATAGGTCTTTTGGACATTTCCCTCCAGTTTTTCCTAAGGTTGACACTGAGCAGGAAATGAGAACTTCAATGACTGATCCTTAAGGACTTATCCAATGGTCTTTCAAGGAATCACCTTGTTAAAGAAATCAGATCTTCCTTACAGAGGTCTGTCTCAGCTTACTGTGATCATCCCATTCATGACAAACATATAAAAGCTATGGGCACAGGTCTAAAAGACCTCTCAACTACTTAGGGGGAAAAAAAAAAACGTTATTTTCTTCTCACAGTTCATTTACAATAGGAAAATTATTTTTTTAATTCATTTCTTGCTATGATTTCAATATGATTTGAGAGGATTTCACAAGGTTTCTTGTGTTGAGGCAAAGTACAAAGAGGTGGAAACTTAACCAACTATGGTGTTTAGGAGTCGGCCCTTTGGGAGGTGATTAGGATTACATAAAGTCATCAGGGTGGAGCCCCCATGATGGAATACTGATGGATTAATAAGAAGGGAGAGAGAACATAAGAGACTTCACATGTGCTCCTGCCTACTGCTACGTGATACCCCACACCACCTCAGCAAAAAGGTCATCACAAGATGTGAACTTTCGGACCTGTGGAACTGTGAGTGCAATAATCCATTTTTTCCTAATAAACCTCTTTTTCAAATATACCTACCCAGCTTCAGGTATTTTGTTATGAAGCACAGACTATTACATTTTCAAAAATTAAGACATATCAAGACATTTGCTCTTTCCTTCAGTTGTTTTTATCTGCCACTAATATTTTAGCTAGGAATAGCATTCACTGGAATTTTGATGCTTAGCAACTGTATGAATTTAAGTTTAAAATTATAGAGACCTGGCTTTCAATTCAAGCCCCATTACTTTTACCTGATGTATGATTCTAATTAAGTTATTTAACATTTGAGGCTTCTGATTCCTCATTTGTAAAATAGAGGCAATATTTTTTTTTTATCCTAAAGGATTGTTAGGAGCACTAATTATCTATTTAGGTGCCTAGAAATTGCTCAATAAAAGATGAGCTATCTGAGATATTAACATGTCATTCATAATATTTGATGCCATTGGTTACCAAGTACTGAACAGGGGATAGAAAAAAGTCATTTTCTAGGTAAGTCATGGCCCAGGCAGGTCTATTTAACAAATTATATGCCAGAAGGGAAACAATTTAATACTGTTTTTATTTTGCTACATCAACATTCTTTGATTACCAATATTATCAGTTTTGCTACCATTATTACCTTGATTAGCTGCACATAGGAAATGATAATGATATCATTAGGATTGTTTGGGAAGCTTTTAAGTAACTCAGATTTCTGGGTCCTATCGCAAATCCACCAGGCCAAATATTTCTGTGGCAAAGCCAATAAATCTACCTTTTAAATTGGTCTCCAGGTAACTCCGATAAGCAACTATGTTTAGGAAATGGCATTAAATGACCCAAGTCAAGGTTAAGCACAGTGACTCAAGTAATACCTTCCTGTTTAACCTAGTTCTAAGACTTCAGTACAAAAGACTGACCTTGATCTAACTGAAGAGCAATTAACTACTATCTGTCTTTATTCATCCATATAAAAAAGGGCAGTGAAAGATAACACTGGGTCAGTTAAGCACCCTTTTCACAATGTTCCTCTTAATGTGCTATTTTTATGTCAATTTGCCATCATCTAAAACTTTAGAACCATTTCTTTAAAAAAAAAAAAGGAGGATGTAGAATTTAAAACTTCAGATCAGAGGTTCTCTCCCTTATTTACACACTGCTACCATGTGGACAGTTTTTACAATACCAATACCAGGGGCTTTGTCCACTGTTTCCCTTTAGTTCCTCTGGGTGCTGTCAGGGCATCCAGGTGTTTAAAGATCCCTCCTAATGTGAGTAGGGGGCCAGGAGAATCCCTGCTATTATGACTGGGCTCACTTTGAGAATGATCAGCTTCAGGGTTTTGTATTCACTGGAATACCTCTTGCAGTTTCCAACTCTGCTGGTCCTTGGATCACAAAGGAACATCTCAAACACTTAGTGTCAGGGGGCAAGTAATACTCCCCCAAGGTTGCTTTAATAATCTTGATAATAATATTTACCATATCTAATATCCATCGAACAATTATGAACTGGCAAAAATTCTAATCCCGCTGCAGGTAGTCATCAATTTAATATTCACTAAAAACCAGTAGCAAAGTCAGGCACGTTGGCACATACCTGTAATCCCAGCTGTAAAATCCTTGCTTAGCATCTGGATGGCCATCTTAAGTAACAGCCACCATTTTTAAGAAAAAGTTTCCCTTTCCCACCCAAGGTCCTTTCTGAGAATGGCTCACCACTTCCTCATACCAACCCAACCCTTAACCACCACATTAGGACCCACCCTGCTCTAATCCCTGAACCTGTCCCATAAAAGTCCCAGAACCCAAGCCTGTATTGCCTCTCACTCCTACAGACAGACAGCCTTTAATTGTCAGCTCTGACAAATAAACTCTTATGTGTGTCTCCGCCTGGTCTCCATCTTTCATTTCTTGCTCACCCATCTCCCAGTTCCTCACTTTCCTTTCACCAGCTGCTTAAAGGGGCTGAGGGAGGACAATTTCAAATTTAAGGTCAAAGTGTGATCTTAATTCATTTCATTTTTTTTCAGCAACCCTATGAGTTAGATGCACGCTATCATCATTTTATTGGTGAGGAAATCCACAAAGAAGAAAACAATTGCTTGAAGAGAATTTAAAAACCACCATAATTAAATGTTATGGATAGCTATTGATTAATCACACTAGCCATAAACACCTATTTAATCTACAAATGAGAACATATTGCACTGTCAATCCCTCTTCCTACAGACTATACTCTTCTTGGCTATGGAAACCAAGCATTAACAGTCAGTCCCGGCTATTTTCTAGATCAGCTTTTTTATTGCTTCTCTTTACCTTTCTGATTTGGCACTTTCTCCCCTGCCCCCATATTTATATGGCCTCTGGAATTGAACTAGTTAATACAGCAAGTACAATCCATCAGTTTCTTTGAGTATGTGTGGTCCAGCTTTAAAAGAACTTGTCAATCTCTCTCTTTGGACATGCTGGTATATCATAGACTAGGAGACCTTTCTCTTGGACCAATGGGTTGGACCATCAATCATTCCAAGCATAGTTATGTTCAGAAACAGCAGCACTTAACATTGTTTGTTGAGTGAATTCACGCAATTATGAAGCCAGGAAAGCATGTCTCCTGAGTTTCAGCAACTAGCAAGCTTGTACACTTTTCTGTACTATGCTATGCCTTGATTTATCTATGTAGCATGTTCTCTTGGAGTTTTTACAGTCCTCCCAAATAAAAGCAGTATTTTATTACATGTGAGTTTATATTGCTCCAACGAAAGCAACTGAGAAGAACAATTTAAAGGATAAAAGATTTGGGATCACAGTTTCAAAAAATCCAGTCCATGGTCAGATGACTATAAGACAGAAACATCAAAGGGGAAGGGCCCAGTGGAAGAAAACTTCCCAGGTAATGACAGCTAGGAAACAGAAAAAGGGGGGGGGGGGAGGAGGAAAGGACCAAGGACAGATATAGTCCCCAAATCACACCCTCAGTAACCTACTTCCTCCAGCCACATGCCAACTGCCTACACTGTAATCCATTCAAATCATTAATCCACAAATGGATTAATCCACAGGTGAGACTATAGTGAAGGGAAAATGAGGAACAAGAGACATGTAAGTGAGAAATGAAAGATGGAAAGCAGGCAGAGATACACATGAGAGTTTATTTGTCAGAGCTGACAAAGGCCATCTCTCTGTAGAGCAGAGAGAGGGGAGAAACTGGCTTGGGTGCCAGGACTTTTATGGGGCAGGCTCAGAAATCAGAGCCCAGTGGGCCCTAATGCTGGTGGTTAGGGGTTGGGTTTGTATGAGGCAGTGGTGAGCCTTTCCCAGAAATGCCCTTGGGTGGGAAAGGGAAATTTTTTTTCCTTAAAATGGCAGCTGTCACTTGAGATGGCCATTCAGATGCTAAGCCAGGACCTTATAAGAGTCCTCAGGATCTAATCATTTCCTGAAAGCCCCATCTCTGAAACTTGCCCCATTAGGGACAATGCTTTCAACATATGGGCTTTGGAGGGAACATTGCAGATCTAAACCATTATACTGCACAATCAAAAGTTAATGCTTGTGTCAGTAGGAGCATTTTCTCAGAATTTCTGGCCATTTTAGCTACAATGATCACTAGGAATCAATAACAGTACTCCTAAGTACTACTTTTGTACTCTCAAGAACTCTAACATTATGTTCTCCAATACAGTAGGCACTGGCCACATGGAGAAATTGATATGTGACTAGTCTGAAATGAGCTATGTTGTTAATGAAACTATACACTGAACTTCAAAGAATTTCCTATGCTTATATATGAATATACACCACCAGTGAAACTCCACATCATGTACAGTCACAGGAATGGGATCCTAATTAGATTAAGTATACTCCATGTATATATGTCAAAAATACATTCTACCATCATGTATATCTAAAAAGAATGAATAAAAAAATTTAAAAGATCAAAAAATCAAGAGAAATAAAATAAAAAAATGTAAATGACCTCATTAATATTTGTGTTATTACATTTTGAAAAAAAATGGGTACATTCAGTAAAATGCATTATTGAAATCAATTTCACCTGATTTCTTTTACTCTTTTGAATGTATCCAAAAAAATTAAATTACATTATGTTTGCATTTGTGGCTCCCATATGTCTAGTAAAAAACATTTCTTTGAAATCTCAATGACCCTTTAGACAGCTTCTGAGTTTTCACAGTGCATCTTATTAGCTGAGTGACCTTATACAGGTTACCTACTTTCTCTAGTCCTCTGTTACCTAATCTGCCTGGTACTACTATTTTCTAAGCTTTCTGTAAGAATTGCATGCTTTCATATTCCCAGTAATGAACTATATTTCTCAATGATCTTTTTATCACAACAACACCCTCACTCACTGAAACCCAGATGCAGTCACAACCCAGAGATGATTGATAATGTCGCCATTCCTCCTCTTCAGAAAAAAGACAACTCACCCTAACTGAAAATGCATTTTAAATTTTTAATCTTTCTACTTTTCCTGCCCTTTTAATATAGAGATCATTTACATATTCCTCCAAACATGAAAATTGGATATATTCCAGTTTACTCAAATTGCCAGTTAATCAATAGCCAATGATCAGATGACTAAACCAAAATGAAGGAAACAAATATGTTGAGAAAGTATAGATTAAACTGAAATCAATTGATCAATTAAGTACTTTCACCATCTTTATGCAGTAGCATTTCAAATAAGTCAATAAAAACAAATAAATTAACACTCTAAAATTAGTAAATTCACATTCAAAATAAACTTTGATGATTGTATACTATTTTATGTTCTCTTTACGACATCAAAAATGTCATTTTTTATCTGTTGACAGGACTAATTTTAGGATAAACTATAGTTAAGCACCTGACAATAATAACTTAAATATATTTATGATCTTATTCATGTGGTGATTTTCTCTTCACCAGAAGTCTTCTCATCTGTATTACTCTAAGGAAAATTTCATACTTTTTGATAAGTGCTGTCAGTTATGATGTTTGATATTAAAATCTGGGAAGAAAATGTGTGATTTTTGCATTTTTATAGGTTTGTTCACATCAACAGGAAAATTAAATTACCATAAGCACACATACATGCTAAAAATTTATTTAGGAAACACCTGGAAAATAGAACCCATATGTCCATACTCTTTAAAATGGACTCCAGTTAATTACCCATTAGTAGCAAAATTTTGACTTTTGTTCCAATGTTATATTAAGTGAAAAATGGGGCACATGGAGGTATAGTATAGATGTTAAAAAAACAGAGACTTATTCTTTATACTTTTAAAAATCATGACATTTATTGCTTAAGGAGATGACGAGAAGTGAATACCTCCACATCCTAATCCCTTGTAGGTTGTAGGATCCTAATTCCTTTATTCTGGTACTTGCTATAATGTGTGTTCATGTGGTAGGGAACTGAATTAATTGACATTGCTTTGTAGTGAAACAATTGCAAGGCTATTCAGCTAATACAGTTATCTCTATGTATTTATTGGAGATGGTCTCTGTGTTTTATTCAGTTGCAGGCAGTTATTATGGGAACAATAATTTAATGTACAAAACCTCCCTATTTAAATAAAAATGCAGTAATTTGACCTTTCTTTTTTTAAAGACATCTATGAACTTTTCAGGAGTTGTAGTTTGATAAACAATGCATGGCTATATGGTTTGAAGAGTGAAGGAAAAAAATCCCCTTTCTAGTGCAAAACTCAAGATGTTAAATGAGCTTAAAATACAAAGCCACTACTAGATTACTGACCAAAGGAAAAAACTGACAAAAAAAATCTCTCTTTCAGTATTCTCCCAATAAAGGTAAATTGAGAGGGGTGTATGAGTACATATGATAGTTCAGAGCTTTCAAATAATAAAGGAACAGATCCAGTTTTTTTCTGTATTAAAGAATGTGATTAATAAAGAACGTGAAAGCATATTGGGTACCTCTGTATTGCCTGATATCAATCATGAAATACCCAAAGACTCCAAAGACTCTTCTAGCAGTACTTTCAACCCATAAGAAACTATCAAGTAATGGGCTTTCCTGAGAGAACCTGTCCTCATGTGATTTCCAACTTTGTCTCAATACCTAATAGATCTGAATGCTTATAGGATCTGATCCAAACTGCCAAGAGCTCTGAATTCTTCCCATCTGTCACTAGGTGATTGGTTCAAGACAATACTGAAACAAAGAACAAGAGACAAAATCAGCTGGAAATATTTTTCAACTTTCTATTCCTATATTCACTGTCTATTGGACAGCCAGTTATATACTTGCAAACTGATTTCAAGTTGAATCTCAAGTTTCAAGTGAATTCCCTTCCCTCAGAAATTAGTTACAAAAAATATTGTTTGAGCTCCTTTTAGGTTACTCATTCATCTCCTCCTTTCTGTCTTCTCCTACCTTACCTTTGCCCCTCCCCTTACATTTTCTCTGATCCAGATGCCAGAATGAACACACGAAATATACAGGATACAAGATATTTACCTATTTAGACTGTTTGGTTGAAGGAAAAGATAGGGAACTTGCATGAAATTTAAACCAGGTTTCGCATGAAGTATGCCATTTATATTTTCAGAATTAAAGGACTTCTTTATTATAATGCTCTTTTATCTCACCTTGTGTCATTAAAATATAGGACATTGGCAGTAAAACTAAAAGTAAATATGCACATATTTTTATCCATGCAGGGAAGCTATAAATCTCCCTCACTGATAACAGCTGTACTACAGTTATCATTTGAATAGTGCAGCTGCCACAACAATATCAAATTTTATAGTTAAAAAGCAGTCAAAACTTTAATGCTACAGTGGAGGTAGATATATATTGCACTATAAATAAGCATTGACTAATGAAGAAATGAAGAATGTTTATTTTTTTTCTTAGACATACCACTGAATACCATATATCTCATGCACTGTAATCTGTCATGATAGAACTCATTATACTTGGGTATCTATAATACAAAACTCTGACTTATACAATTAAGCTGGCTTTCATTGAGACACATGGGAACTTGAAAACCCCTGGCTTGAGAAGAAAACTACCTCTATTTCAAAAAATAAATAAATAAAAGCATTCCACTTCCTGCTTCATAATATTGCCTAATGGAACTTTGGAAGGATTTGGTGCTGTTTTCTTCCATATATTTTTAAACTTGTGGGTTTGATTGGCAAAAGTGAGAGTTATGTGCAATTTGGGGAAACTCAAGTTGGCCAATGTTTAAACCTAAAATGACTGGCTCCAAAGCATGCTTATTCAGAGCCATGCGATCCCCATCTAAAGATGGCATCAGGAGGATTCTCCCGCTTTTCCCTCAAGGCTTTGTGGGATGTGGTTTCTGGGCTGGACACTAAGTTGCCAATATAAAAGCTTAGCTTTCTACACACATTTTGAAAAAGTCAGCTTCCAGTTTCATAAAAGGACTGTGGATAAATATACAAACAAAAAAAAAGTGAAACATTTTTAGGTAAATTTTTGAAGTCAGTGTTATTTCTATTTTCATTTGTTAGTTAATATTAAAGTTTAAGTAACATATAAAACAATGTGCTTCTACTTCCCATTTTTGGGATCCTTTCATCAGTGAGTAATGAGATTCCACTAATGGCGACCCCACACCTGAGAATGCATTTTACATGTGTGTATGGGTGCATGTCATATCTTGCTTAGCCAGAAATCACGTGGCAATACTGAAGTGGCATTCTTCCTTCGTGCCATAGTTGGTGCATTTGAGATTGGGGAAGACACTTGCAGTAGAGTACCTGTGACATGTAGCTTGAAACTTTCGCTTGTGACATCATTGTCTAAGATAGAGACTGATCAGCTCCACTGGTGATGGAACTTTGTCTAATGGAAAAAATGTAGGACCTACAACAAACTCACTATAAGTGAAGTTTTATTTCTGGGTAGTTGTCAATTCACCATTGAGATATATAGGGTTAAGAAAACCATGCGGAAACAAAACATTGCATAGATTCATTTCATACATCAGATCCCTTCAGTACCGTCTGTCCAAAGGAAGCAACTAGAAATGTCAATCACGTTGGGTACATTGCAGTAAAAACAATTAGTAAATTGGTCTAATTTCAAGTTCAATCATTGTTCATTTATATCCTCAAGGAATTTTTATTAGAACATTGAACAAAAGTCATTTTAACAAATATTGTGAAGTTCTCCCAAATATGTAAGTATTGTATAATCATTGTTTCAGTCAGCTTTTTGTCAGGATTACCAAAAAAGCCAATAAGAAAAGTTAGAGAAGGTAAAGTTTGTTTGGCTCACAGTTTCAGAGGTCTCAGTCCATAGATGAGACCTGACTCCCTACCTCTGAGCCCAAGGTGGGGCAGAACATCATGGCAGAAGAGCATGGCGCAGAACATCATGGCAGAAGAGCATGGCAAAGGAAAGCAGCTCAGGAAATGGCAAACAAGTAGAAAGAGCTCCACTCACCAGGGACAAAGTATAAACCCCGAAGCCATAGGCCCCGTGAACCTCTCTTCTCTAGCCACACTGATCTACAAACTACCCAGTTAATCCATTCAAGTGGATCAACGCACCGATTAGGTTAAGACTCTCATAATTCCATCTTTTCACCTCTAGACTTTGTTGCATTGTCTCACCTGAGCTTTTGGAGGACAGCATAACATTCATTTATATATAAATAATGTACAGAGTTTCCTCAAATCATACAAGAGATATAAAAGATATTTACATATTCATTCATAACGAAAGAAAGTGTCAAAAGTACAAAGTGCTCCACTGGGGTTGTGGCTCAGTGGTAGAGTGCTTGCCTAGCAAGTGTGGGGCCCTAGGTTCGATCCTCAGCACCACATAAAAATAATTTTAAAAAAAGGTATTGTGTCCAACTACAATTAAAATAAATATTTTAAAAAAAGTACAAAGTACTGCTGATTCTCAGGGAAGAAATGATTGATTTAAAGAACATCAGGTCATTTTACTAGCAGTGTCAATAAGCTCTCACTTGTTTGTCATCACCACCATATGAAGGGGAATTATATATTCCCCATTTTGGAAATGGAAAATTGAGGGTCATTTTTGCCACTTGAAATATGGAAGGACTTGAAGATAAATGGGTATTCAATAAAGAGATTGTGGATGTGTTTCATTCATAGAGATAATCATGAACAGAGGACCAAAATCATCAAAACATCCAGCATGTTTGAGCACAAATGAAAGGTTTTGTGCCTGGTGCATAGGAGATGTTACACTACAGAGAGAAAAGAGAAGGACAAAGGTAACATGGTAAAACCCCAGACTGACTTTTATCTGTTGATACATTGGAAAGCGGAGTCACTGTGTCAAGGGAAAAATAACTGATTTGGGATAGGAGGAAGAATGGTGTCAGGAAATATAATTTGATGAATTGCAAAATATGTTTGCTTCTCCTGTTTTGTTCCTGAGCAGTGTTGCTACTGTGTTTCAATTGCACTCTTGAAGAAATGAGCCATTTGAAAAAGAAATGTTTTTTTACTTGTATGTATATGTGTATTATTTACACACACACATACATACATATATATGCATATCTATTATCTTAATTCTGGGATGGGGGGTGGCCCTTCTTTGAGCCAGAGCATTCTGTCCCACAGAGCAGAATAGATAAATGACTGTGAGTGTCTCTGTGCTGTCCTAAGATAATAAGCACCTTTGAAGGACCATTCATTTTTTGAAGCCCCAGAGGGACCATGTACTGCCTAGAGACAATAATATCCCCACATATCCCCAGGATACCTGGGAGAATCTGACAAACTTTGCAAAAATATTGTTGAGAGTTTTAGATAAAAAGGAGCAATAAACAACAAATCTACAGAGGAAAGAGCTCTGTGCAATCTCCTAAGCAAGACTGGGTACAGGAAGATGTTTGCTCTCTGTATTTTCGTAATTTAACAGTCAATGGGATCTTAATTCTGAAATCAGTCTGACGTTCCATGGACCAAAATGACCATGTAGAAACAACCTTAGAGCTTCTGTGGAGATAAGAATGAGGAGAGAAGGTTCTGTGTTGTGAGGAGTGAGAGTTGGGAGGGTGGGGGACAGGGAGCCATTCCCCAACAGCAAAACCTAGTAAATCATCTAGTTGTGAAAATAAAAAGAACTTACCCCCAGTGTCAGAGAGCTAGAGGTGATAAATAATTCCATTCCCCAACTTGCTTTTATGAGACACATCATGGCATGGCAGCAAATACATCCAATAACTACTGCCAGATAGTGACAAATCTCGGATTCCTTTTGTCACATTACAGTCTATGTTGCTAGTTTCATATTTACAAGCAAATTGTTACCTCCAAATATGAAACACTGGCATTTAGAGAAATACAGAAATTACTCACTTCCCTGGAATTCTGCATGACAAATTAGTACTATGCTTTAACTCTAATAAATGTAACTGTAACAGAGTTTTCATAAACATTCTTGAGATGTTATTCTGGAGTAGCTTTATTTTGGCACCCTACATTTCCTGCTCAAACAAATGAAAAGGTTGGCTGATATTGTCAAAATACAGCCCTTCTGGTGATCCAAGAGCCATTTATTAAAATAATGTATTGATGTAGTGTCATAAAACACAAAATCATATTTCTGTGGGAAAGCCCTATTACCCAAAGTCAAGATTATTTTATTTTAACAGAAAAAATTATTACAATTGTGGATTATGAAAGTAAGATGATGTTGTTTTGACCTTGGCCCTTCAGAGGCAAAAAAGGCAGTTTTTAATACACTGTAATATGTTATGTAAGGGAGATATTTGTATAATTAGCAAGGCTTATCTTTGTAGAAATATATTAACTGAAAGTAGATTCTGGATCTCTTTGGATTCAACATAACTAACTTAATAAAAATCCATACATGATATCTCTAGTTGTAGATCGACTTTAACTAGCACATAGCAAAGTGTGACAACCAAACACACACACACACACACACACACACAAACACACACACACACACACAAACACACACATACACACACACACACACACACACACACACACACTTGGACTCCTCCTGCAGGCCCAGAGCTCTCCAGAGCTGACCATTTTCCTGACATCGTCTTAATCTTGTCCTTTGTCACAGCATTGCACTTTTTACTCTAAAGGTTTCTGCACTAAAAAGTGGGGAGGTGAAGCCACAGTTCAATTCAATTTATTTTTATATTGCCTTTCATACAAAGTCTCTCAAAACACTTTACAGTAAGAGATAAAATAATCATATAACACTTGCCCATACTCAGAACAACCACGATCACCCAGACAGCAAAGGGGTGCAGATGTGCGAAGTCATGGGTCAAAGTCCCCAATGAGGCACCCCTCGTTTAGAAGCCATATAAATGAACATTTCAGCAGAGTGACGTGGTCATATAATATCACTCACAGAGCCCTGCCTTCTCAAGGGACAAGTGAGAGGCTTCATTTTTCTATTCAAATAAAGCCTTCTCTCTCTCATAAACCTGTGGTGATCTCAACTGATGACGAGTTTCCTCTCATATGCAAAACTAAAGAGCCAAAGCACAGGAACACGTTTTCTTTCTATTGTTGCCAATTACTTAATCACACATGATTTATGGCTTCCTGGAAAGCAGCTATACAGGGGCACCTCTTTTCATTGTCTGTATTCCATATTTTGGCCCCAAGAGGTACAGGAGAAAGGCTGATGGAAAGACTAAAGTAGATGGTATTTCTTTAGTCAACCTATTGTGTAGAAAAAGAAAAAGAAAAAACAAGAACAATGCTTACACTTGGAAATTGAAAACTCACAGTGAATCAATGGCACTCTATGGCAGGAAGAAGGAATAAGGATAGGGGCTGAGGGAGAAAGAATTTTTTCTAGATAAAAGCAGCCCAAATCAAACAATAATTCCCACAAAAAAATAAAGAGAAACTAATGGATAAAAAGGATTATGAGGAAGCCAACCCTGTAAAAGGGAAATTAGGTAAGGAAATTGTAGGGAATTTGATGTAAGGAAATTGAAGATGTTACTGTTCTCTGAGTGTGATAGAGTTATCCAGTATAAGCAGAAAGTATAGTCAGCATTTGAAAGCTACTATGTTTGCAAATATTGTTCTTTTACAGAACAAATATCAATTTAAAATGATTAAGCCCCAGAGAAAGTAATTCTTGATAAAGAAGTTTCCCTTTCATCCCGAATCCACTCTCATCACATAGTTTTCCAACTATGGAGACAAAACCTCCTTTGTCCAAAGACATATTTTTATTCAAAAAACTCAAAAATTGAAATCAACCTATGGACTAGAAAAATTCATGCTATTCCTATCAGTCAATAGTCCAAACGCATTTATTTGGGAAGCATGTTTGTAGAAAGAGGTGAACCTTTTTTCCATTTAATCCTCAACTCTCTGAATCAAGCCACATCTTCATAATACATAACAACAAACTGGAATGTATTGTAACTCATTTTTTGACCTTTTAATATTTCTGTCACTGATTGTCAGAATTGAGAACTACTCTCTATCCTGAGGTGATGGATTATTTAATTAACCATTGACCTTTTCCCAACATTTGTTGACAATGAGCACAGTCCCATGAAAGCTGCCCGCTTTGGATATTGGTCAATTCTATGTTGTTTATCAATCAGACAATACCAGTTTTGGAACTTAGATCAAATAACTAGAATTACTATGCCATTTATTTGCCTACACCTAATTTTCAAATGAATTCATGTATGTTTTCTTTTTAATTATCTATCAGAGAAGAGCAATAAGTATTGCACCTTTTAAAAAATGAATTCTGTGTCAAATGCATGTCTAATGGAAATTAAATAAGTCAACCTGTAGAAAAAAAAATCACATTATCTATTTACAAATCTTTTAGAAAAAAAATTTCAGCAACCAGTTACCAATGCCACAAATGTCTCTAGGTCCCCAGTTGAATCCATTTTTTTTCTAAAGGATAAGATCCTCCAGAGGACTGAGGCAGACCCTTTTGACGTGTTCTTCTAACTTTGTTTGTAAATTTCATTTATCAGTTTCATTTATTCTGTATTTTTTCCAAGGATTTATTTTCTTTATAGAAGGTCAGAAAAATTGTACTAGACTTTAGCTAATTATATAGTAAACATAGAAACTTCTATTTGCATGACTGACTGTTTCTGTATTTGTGGTAAATTACAGCATCTGTACCTCTCCCCCTGGTAGTCTATCACTTACCCACATTTTTAGAAAGACTTCCTATCTTCAGTGTGGAGTGAGGTGTAGAGAGATGTGAGTGGGGATTCCACTGAGAAGATGCCAGTTCTGCATATTCTTCTGCTCCAACATCAAGTAATGTGGTGTTTTAGGGAAGGTGGAATATTTTCAGAGCATCCGTTATTGCTTCTGTCAGCATTATTGCTGTGTGTTTGGTTCCCAAACATATTATTTAAAGGGATTTGGAACCAGGCAGTTTTGAGCTGAGGGCCTTGATTCTATTCTTTTCTGGGTGATGCTGTGCACATCATTTATCTTCGTGATGCCTCTGTTTCCTCATCTATAAAATGGAAAGGAACATACTCTTTGTCTTGCTGTGAAAATTGAGTGAGATAATACATGCAGAATATCTGACAGCAAAAAATCTATTAAAATGAAGCTCTTTTAATATAGCAGTGAATTTTCCAGTTAATCATATGGACATGACTATTATCTCTGCAGAGTTGAATACAACATATTAGAGATGTTTCAGCAACAACTAAAGTCCATTTCTATTTCCCTGGAGTGTACAGTGTTTAAAGACTTGACATAATGGAAGTATATTGTCTTCATTAATTTATGTTAATTTTTAATGTTAGTGTGGCAGTATGGTATAAGATATACAGAAGCTTGTGTGTCTCTGTGTGTACACATATACTCAAATAAATGCATATGCATAGATATTGCAGGGTAAACAGTTTTGACCCCAAGAAAACAGATCTTCATTAAAGCCTTAATGTAGGGCATAATATTAAGCATTAATTGTAAAAGTGTTATTTTTTTTTTGTTTGGCAAGAACAGAAAAAAAATCTTAAAAGATGTTTTGAAATTAGTAAAATATAGTGCATGTATTGATTATAATTTTATAAAAATACATCTGAAATTAGAGTAAAGAGCTTTACACTCTTTACACTTAGTTCATTGGAACAGGACACACAAGCTATACTTGTTTTTATGTGTATTTATTAACTACACACTGCTTTGAGATCTATTCATTTCCCTTCAAAGCAAAGGAGCTTGCCACCCTTAGAATAGACCTATATGGGCATAGAATCAGATATCTAGATGGTTAAGTTGTACATTTGATACATGGGGCGACGTTGATGTAATATTATGATGGATATCTATTAGCACTTATATCACCGAAACATAGACTCTCGAACATCTTTGACAAAGGCTGCCCTTTCGATGTCAGTGTCAATCCACACCAGAATCACAAGAATGAGCAAATGTGACAGCAGAGGGCTGTACCAATTATAGATGAAGGGATAGGATCCACTCCCTCCATTTGATGTGATTTATTTGGCGGTCTTTCTGCATTTGTAGGCAGCAGATTGTAGCTGTTTATGAAGTGACAAATGGTACTCAATGACATTGAATGACTTCTCTAATCAATTTAACTTGTCTAAAAAGTGGTCATGAACTGTGGGGTTTGTCGAATGTCAAGGAATACAGACAAGATGGAACTTTTGCACTGAAAATATATAAATTCCACATACATACCTGAAAGAGAAAAAGCAAGACTAAATAAAGCTAGTTTGTTTTAATGATATTGCTTTCCAAACAATATTATAAAAACCAATATTTTGAAAAGCTTTTCATTTAGATTTTTTTCAAAAAGTAATTTTTTTTATTAATTCAAGAGAGAATTTTTTCTTGTCCAGTTTTTGGTGTGTGGGGGGGTGATAATAAACAGACAAAATTTTTACAAACTAGGCTTGTTAGTGAAATCATTGAGGCTGCTACTAGATAAAAAGCTTTTGGAGCTTATTTTTCAAGATATTGAAAGGTTTTAATTAGTGTTTAGCCCTTTTAAATAGAACTATTTTGATAATAAGTAATTATCAATGAACTCATTGAATATATTATAATATTTTAAAATTATCTGCTATGGATGAGTTAGATCACACAACCAGAAGTTCATTCCCTTAAACAGTGCAGAAATATTTGCACTTTAAAAGTGACATGTATTTCAAACAGGGGTTTTGTCTCACATGTAAACCTAGTATAATGGAATAACATCACCGGCTGGGTTAACCTTACACAAGTGTATTTACATATTTATTTCAATTTATTAGACACAGGTACTATTTTACATACTTAATACAAACCACTACTGCTATAAGCCAAGAATGATTTTTTCCTATCTGTGTATTATTCAAATTTATTAAACAATATTTCACATTTGTTTGACACAATGTCAAACTCAGGTCTCCTAAAGAACTGCTGCAGCTTTGGAACTGTTATGCTTTCTTGGACTTTAATCATTTTTGGCAAGGCTCCATTTCCTGTCAGAAAGTGAAACAGCTTTGGAATGTCATTTTCACGAAAGAAAACAGAGAGAATCCGAGAGGAAGTTCTCCTCCACTCCAGATCCCCTAAGATACTCAAACACGCTCACAGGAGGGCTGGAATACATCAAACATTAGCAGAGGGAAAAGGACACAATTTTCCCACATTAAAATACATGGATAAAGTTGAACTTCTGCTAAAAATAGTTCCCATGACTAATCCTATTAAGTTTAAAAAATTGGGCAGTATCCTCCTTGAAGCAGAATTACTCTCTGCCATCACACTCTGCTGTCCCCCCACCCCCAAGCACATCCAAAGCCAGCAGCTCCTCCATGTTAGGCCCTCATCTTTCCCTTTGTAATGACATTAGAGGAAAAGGGAGAAAAGAGATTGGACGGGCCTTTTACCCACATCTCAGATATCAAAGGCAACCAAAATTAAGATATAAATATCAAAATTATCTCAGAATACCAAAAATTCTAAAGCACAATATACTGTCCTTAGGAGATCTGCAATGTTTTCCCACTCACTCTTGGACTCACTCAGTGTCTCCAGGGAGCCATGATATTGCAGAAAGCAAACAAAGATTTCTCTAAGCTGTGCCACTTCGAGGCCTAAAAATGTTGGATGCACACATGGAAGAGCAAAATTAAAATCCTCTCCTCTTTTGGACTTGAAACGCCTGATTTCTGCCTCACATGACAACCATATTAACTGAATGTGGAGGAGGAAGGATGAAAAAGGGTCATTGAAAAAGACCAGCCAAACTGATAGGTTTTGAACCAAGTACATATGTCATTATCCAGAAGAGAGGAGGACATCAGAACTCTTCACAGCACTGAAGTTCACACCAGTAATCAATGCTACTTTGGTCTTTCAGAGGGGCAGATATGGGAATATAAAGGCAACTCTGCAGAAGGCATCATTAGGTACCATGATATTGGCATATGTTAGCTAAGTTATTAGCAATGGAGAGGTTCAGCTGCAGTGAAACCTAAACCCAGCTGATGCCATTAACACACGGATCTAATGAACCCCATAGACCACATTAAAGCAGAGAAAGCAAAATGACAATAGGAGAATGGCTTTTAATGAAACCATCAATCCAAGAATGGAGGGGGGATAAATGTCATCTTAGGATCTTTTGTGGAACCACTGGACAATCACTAGGTTGAAACACTAGTTTGAAAGAACAGGTAGGTAGCCCACCCTTAATTGTGGTGACATATCTTAGAAATGATTTTTTTTTTTTTTAGCAAAGTGTTCCATCTTTCTAGTTTTGCATTAGAATGCAGAAAGCTGTTGGACCAGCTAATTTAGAGTTTCCCACATTGTCACTGTAGTGTGCAATGCTTAAAGATCTTTCGTTAAAGATGGAAATGTACCTATTTGAGCCAATCTATAATTCACAGGGTGGGTGTTTAAGCATTGGGTCTTATGCTGTATACTCTTCCTTGAGAACCTGTGACCTAGAACTCCATCCACATGTGGCTATGTCTGAAGCATTCTTCCATTTGCCTTGCATGAATTAAAAGTGCCAGCTTAATAGACACCAGAGCAATTGAGAGGGAAAATTTTGAAGGTTACCAAAGGAAAGTAACTCTCTCAGGTTGACAAGCAGTAAGTACAGAGGGGAGTTAGGAATGTGGGAGCCACAACCACACGGGCTGGTTTAACTCCCAGTTCTGCTACTTTGTAATTGAAAGCTGTAATTTCTGTGTCTATGTTGAGCCAGAAGAAAAAGAAAGAATATAAGGAGTTAAGATAGACAAGGAATGTTTGAAAGTAGCAAAAAGTGTTTTATTCTTCCTCTTAGGAGTATCAACCCTATAATTCCCACAATGCTGTACTTGACTTAGTTGGTGAGTTAGTGAGTTAGTTTTGGCTGTGGCCTTCTATGGATATACATGGTTTGTCCTCTCCCTGAACCATCTGACAACAAATCTGAATCATTTTCCCCAGGGACCAGCTAGACCCAGAAGTCTCTATATTCAAACTTTCAGAAAATTTTTACAAAGTATGTATGTCAATAAACAGAATCATTAGCAAGGATAAACTATTAGTTTTTAAAGCAGGAACGTTGTTCTACATCTAGCAGTGTTGTTTATATGCTGTTTATGAAAGGCTCCGAGCAATGGGACCCAATCTCAGAGAACTTTAGAATTCTACTTAAAGAACCAAATTACAATCAATATTTTATTTTTAAAATTTAAAATAAATAAAGGAATCATCATTTTGTGACACAGAGGGTAGGCGGAACTCAGCCCACTTGAAATGAAAACCTCTCAGATTCCTGTGAAAATATAAACCTATCTCCCTGGTCTCTGGGGTGGCTAGTGGCAATTCAGGTTCTGTTCTAATTTTATTTGACCACTGACTAACTGGGCAACTGCTTACTTTGTCTTCCTTCAAAACTTCAAAACTTTCCCTCTCAATTGTTCTGGTGTCTGTTAAGCTGCTTTGGTTTCTTTCATGTGAGATGAAGATAGTAAGTATGTGGATCTCATAGGGTGTTGCAAAGACTAAATCAGAACATATGCACTAAGCCCTTGGAACTTTGTCTCACACACACACACACTTCTCAGTAAACATTAGCTATTGCAACTTGTGCTAGATATTATTGCAGAGGTTTATCACGTCATGGGAAACTCTCTTCCTTTCAGATTTATAGCAAGCAATCCCTCTTTTCTTGGGCCTATATGTATCCTAGCTAATCTCTGGTACAAATTTAACCACGAAGGTCTCTTTTCCTCAGATCTTCCCCAATTCCTCTGCATCAATAATGATTCTAAGTGTCTTTAAGAATTCACTAAAACTATCATCTTTTGTTCATCTCTGCTACTTGCTCTATCTTATCCTATTTCTCTTCTCTATGGGATTAATTTCTTTGCTCATCAACTGTGAACCTTGATGTTCCTAAATTCAACAGTCAGGCTTTGCAACCTAGGAGAAATTTTCCACAGTATAACCATGTCTGGTTATTGCCACCTGGGCCCACCAGTAGATGATTCCAACTGTACCCCTACTTTGCATGGTTGCTTTTGTGTTGGCTTCTTTATAAGCCCAGCACTGAGGTTTATACCCAGACTCTGAAGAATGCCTGTAGGGGGATAGTCACCAAAGAACAACTTGAACAAACAGCTTGCTGCAGCTCAAATGGTGAGGCATATAAAATGCATCATACATTAAATTTAATGTTGCCTCATTAGTCTTAATTAGATTCCTACATTACACCAAGATTATGGTTTCTCCCTGTTTATGTTTCTCCTAATATCAAGTCTAACCCCAGATAATACTTCAGTGTACTTTTAAAATCCTTGAATAAAAATGTCCAGTAATCTTTTAATATCAATAATATTCTTGATCCTAGAAAAAAACAATAATCCCAAAAGGAAGATAAACTAAATTGTCAGATTTCTGAGGAGTTTCATGTCATTTATAAACCTTTTAAAAGAAGTCCTAGAATTTTACCTTTTCTAAAATCCAGAATAAACTTTAAAATGCAACCATTTGTTTGCTAAGAAAAAGTAATTTGCCTATTATTTTCTTTATTTCCCTTTCTATCATTATGCATGATGTGTAATTTATTTCAATAAAGTAATGGTTGATTCCTTCTTCTTCCCATTTCATAGTTTAGTTTAATTCTTTTATTGGTATCTACCATGAAAACGTATCACATTCAGTATCATCTTGCTTAACCACAGAATGCAAATACTTTTGGATAGTAAATGGATGGAGGCCTGGAGGATTTATATACTTGTGAGGATCCTACAGGTAAAATGGGTCTGTGACCAAAAGCCAGACTTGTTGACCCACAGTTCAGCACAGATCCAATGACTCCACAGTGTGCGTGAGAAAATATTTTGCTGTCATGGTCCAGATACACCTTGAAATGCCAACTCCCCAACCCTGATCCTGAGTTCACATCATCGTGCAAATGCCATATTGGAATAGACCCTGTTGCTTGGCTGCATTTTTAGGAGGAATCTTACACTCATAAAAAGAGAAACCAATCAATTTCAATAGCAATCATATCTGTTAAGAAGCATTCTCATTCTTAGTCACTTTGTAGTGAAGGGGTTGGTGTTGTGAAAGTCCTGAGAGGCTACACTCATTCCTATCTGTGTACTAGTAATTCATGGATTTTGCTGATTATTGAACAATGGATTGAAAGGAATTCAGTCTTGCTGTAGATTTAAAACTAACTGCTTTTTCTTTTTGTTAAAAAAAAAAAGACAAAATAATTCTTCTCTTGTTTTCCTCCTTGTATTCCCATGTTCTCCACGACTCCCAGGCGATTGCTGAGATGTGGCTAATGGCACTCCATGGTGAAGTCTCATCTAGAAGGAAAACATCAAAATTTGTGGCCTAAAGAATGAAGTAGTGAGACAGCAAAAAGAGAAGAACTTGTAACCAAACTATATTCTTGTGCAATTTGAAAACATTAATGTAGAATGTAAAAAGTTTACAATCTGCCAGCTCCTTGAAACTGAGTGTGAGGAGAAGACAGTCATGGTGAAAGCTGGGAGGCTTTGGAAGGGGCGGCATCAAATCACAGCACATCTTAAGCCAAAAAGCTCATAGACAATATATAGTCAGTTCTGTAATCTATGTATTTTGGAGATGAAGATCTCTGCAAAACTAGCAGGGAGACCTTTATGTTCATCCAGGAATTACACCTTATTATCATGAGTCATTTTCCAACATCTTGTGCTAACTAGTCGTTAATTTAATGGTCCCTCATAACAGCCCCCTGGATACATATTCAAACCCTGCAGTTTCTAAATAAATAAATAAATAAATAAAACTACTTTCAAATCAATTTCAATATTTGCCAGTCAGAGAAACAAATAATATTTTTGTGGAGAAAAGTTCTGATTGCACAGTGAATATTTTGGTAAAATAATATCTGAATTTTTTTAAAAATAGAGACGGAAATGTATAGAAGAGGAAGACATATGCGATGTAATTTCTCATGAATTTAAATTCTGTAATTCATGATATAACCATGGAATTTTTATCGTGCATATTCTAGAAGAATACATGCTGTAAAAGGTTGAGCATTAACAATAAAGAGATACCTCTGCACCTATTAGAGTGGCCATAATCCAACACTGACAATACCAAACACTGTGAGGATGTGGAACAACAGGGACTCTCATTCACGCGGTGGAAATGCAAAACCTTTCAGATACTTTGGTACACAACTCAGCAGCTTCTTATAAAAACTAAACATACTCTTACTATATGACCCAGCAATAGCATTGCTTGGTATTTAACCAAAGGAGTTGAAAACCTATGTACCCGTCAAATAAAACAAAAAACAAACAATAAAATTGAACATGATTGTTTATAGCAGTTTTATTCATAGTTGACAAAACTTAGAAGCAACCAAGATGTCCTTCTGTAGGTTAATGAATATAAATAAACTGTCACATCCAGACAATAGAATATTGCTCTGTTCTAAAAAGAAATAAACTATCAAGTCATAAAAAGACATAGCGAAAACAAAAATGCATGCTACTAAGCAAAAGAAGCCAATCTGAAAATGTTGTATGAATTCAATTTTATGATGTTCTGGAACAGGTAAAACTATGAACATAATAAAAATATCAGTGGTTTCCAAGGAGTGGGAAGAGGGAGGAAAGGAATAGGCAAAGGATAGACTTAGAACAGTGGAAAAACTGTGATACTATAATGATGAGTATGTATAATTACACATTTGTCCAAACCCAAAGAATGTACAACATTGAGTGAAACCTAATGTAAATTATGAAGTTTGGGTGATAATGATGTGTCAGTGAAGGTTCATAAATCGTAACAAATGTACCGCTTGTGGGGGAATGTTGGTAATTGAGAAGGCTATGCATGTGTAGGGGGAGAGAGTATGCAGGAAATCTGCTCAATTTTGCTGTGATTTTAAACTGATCTAAAAAAAAAATGAAGACTTAAGAAAGGTTAAGCATTAAATACAAAAAGAAAAAAAAATCCCATGAAGTTTTAACAAATTTATACTGAAAAACCCAATTCTGTAGTCATGCAATAAAATGGACAGTAGCTTCTACTATTAAACTTTTGAGTTAGTAACAAGCTATCAAACCACCCACAAAATGTCAAAATATTCTGTACACCTCAGAGTTAGAGATGTATAACTCTTTGTGATTTATGGAAACATTATTTATAATGTATTTTCAGTTCATTTCTGTCCAGGGCTGCACCTTTTATAAACCTACTGATTAATATCAAACGGTGAACAAATCTGACAAGCAGGATTACCAATCTAACAAAACTGTTTATAGTGTGAATGAAAAAAAGCACACCATTTCCAGGCAGTGTACTTAATAATAAAATCCTGTTGTACTTAAGTGGTGAAGGGATTACTTAACTGTCAAAGTTCCTTTAACCGTTAAGAGGAACCATATTAAAGACACACTATTCATAAGCACCAGCAGAATATTTTATGCTAGCTTATTCATCATTATTATATTTCCATATTTAAATATAGCATCACTGATGTGCAAAATAGTAAATTAAAGTATTCAAAATTAATTTCCCCAAAGGCATTTTTATAGGGGAAAATAAACAGAAAGACTTAACTTTTTTGATATACAGATTTAAATTCACTTTATGTATATTATATATATATATAAATATATATATATATTTTAGAGATATCTGCAGCAGCAGGTTCATTGTAGCATCATTCACTAATAACCAAGATATGGAAGCATAAGTGCCCATTGATGGATGCATAAAGAAAATGTAGCGTATATATGCAATAGAATATCATTCAGCCTTAAAAAGAAGGATACCCTGCCATTTGTGACAACACAGATGAACCTGGAAGACATTAAACTGTATGAAATTAGCCAGACACACAAGAACAAGTACTGCATGATATAACTTATATGTGGAATTTTAAAAAGTGTATTTTATAAAGCCATAGAGTAGATTGATTATTAGGCTAGAAACAAGGAGATGTTGGCCAAAGAGTCTGAATGTCCAGGTAAGGTGGAATGAATAAGTTCTGGAGGTCTAATGACTACAGTCAATGATACTGTGTTATACACTTGAAATTTTCTATGAGAATTTATCTTAAATATTCTCAGCACACCATCATAGCTATGTGAAGTTAGAAATATGTTAATTAGGTTGATTATGGTAATGATTTCACTAGATATACATATGCCAAAACATCATGTTACATGACTTAAATATATATAAGTTCTGTCAAGTATACTTCAATGAATCTGGAAGAAAAGAAATGCATAAAATATATGTTCCTTACTTTGATTTTAAATATCTTAAATATTTTGTTCTTATCTTTGTTTAAAAATGCTTGTCATCAACTTTTATACACTAAGAATAAAGAGAATTTAATTCCACAAAAATTAAATCTAATGAAACATCAACAATAAATGAAATAATTTATTTTACTGAAATCATTTCTTGCATAAAGACTACTTTGATAGATGAATTGAAAATATAATGAGACAATCCCCAAATTTTAAAACTATAAATTTCCCAAAACAGTAAGCAGAAACAATTCAACCAAAGATCTATCCCTGTGATGATTCTAAATTGTGTTTTTATTAGTGTAAGAAGGACCATCTCTAACCTTAATATTAAGATGATAATTTCCTTAAAATTATTTCTAACAGAATTGAATATTTCATGTTTAGAAGAAATAACAACTTTACAAAATTCAAATTATCTCCTATTTCAAATCTGCACAGTGATATCAAATCTGTTTATAGAAAGTATAAAAGAGAAAGTTTCTGAAGACTAATATAGTAAGAAACCAAAAAAATAGGACTAAAATAAAAATCCCAGGACAAAATTTATTTCCCTCCAAAGTCACTAAAAAATAATTATTGGCAAATGGGAAAATAAACAAGGAGAGAAATGAATTACAGTAGATGGGGTAGAGAGAGAAGATGGGAGGGGAGGGGAGGGGGGATAGTAGGGGATAGGAAAGGTAGCAGAATACAACAATTACTAATAGGGCATTATGTAAAATTGTGGATGTGTAACCGACATGATTCTGCAATGTGCATTTGGGGTAAAATTGGGGGTTCATTACCCACTTCAATCTAATGTATGAAATATGATATGTCAAGAGCTTTGTAATGTTGTGAACAACCAATAAAAAAAATTAAAAAAAAGGATTGGGGAGGGCTGGAGTTGTAGCTTAGTGGTAGAGTGCTTGCTTAGTACCTGTGAGGCTCTGGGCTGTATCCTCAGCACCACATAAAAATAAATAAAGGTATTGTGTTCATCTACAACTAAAAAAAATAAAAAATTAAAATAAAAAAATAAACTATTGGCAATGAGGATAGTCCTGTCCTGCTGAAGCAAACATTAAGCAGACATAAATTGTCATTATCGATACTTTGAAACTGGAAACCATTCAAAACACTAGAAGAATATAAAACGAAAAAGGGGTCTGCTAAATTTTGATACTTAGAAAAAAATCTGTCAGGTTGCTGGTTGGCCACTACAAGAACAAAGGAGAGACTTCAAGAATCACACATGACAAGAAATTCAGTCATTGCAAGAGTAGTTTGGAAAAGACCCAAACAAATGGACAAGCATAGTTCACAAAAAGTGGCAACAGCAAACTCTGGAGGAGGAGGTGTATCTGATTTCCAGAGTTACTACACCATAAAAATCAAAATGTTCACTTTTCAATTAAAAAAAAAATATTGGACATGCAAAGAAACAGGACATTGTGCTTTATTTGTAGAAGAATACTTGACAGAAACCATACCAGAAGAAGCCAAGACATTAGACATACTAAATAAACATTTAAGTCAATTCTATTAAGTACATACAAATAATTAAAGGAATTCATAGAAAAAAAACACAAGAAAATCTGAAGAAAAATTTGTCAACAAATAGAGGTATCAAGATAGAACTGAAGATGATAAAATAGATTCAAATAAAAATTCTAGAGCTGAAAATTGGGATAAATAAAATGAAAAAAAAAATCACTAGGGTGAGTCAACAAAGGTTAGTGCAGGAACTGAAATTGAAAATTTTAAAGTTGAAATCATCCAAACTTAGGAAAAGCAAGAAAAAAATAATGAAGAAAAATTATCTGATTCTTGATGATGGGGTATCATCCAGCATACCCAATATGAGATTATTAAAAGGAGAAGAAAGGAAAGGGACAGAAATAAACTTTTTTTTTTTAAGAAATAAAGATTGATGTAGACTAATATATTAAGAAACCAAAATTTTGAATTTCAGATTTGAAACAGGTTTGATATCTCTGTGCAGATTTGAAATAGGAAATAATTTGGATTTTGTAAAGTTGTTATTTCTTCTAAACATGAAATATTCAATTCTGTTAGAAATAATTTTAAGGAAATTATCATCCTAATATTAAGGTTAGAGATGGTCCTTCTTACACTAATAAAAACACAATTTAGAATCATCACAGGGATAGATCTTTATTTCTTAAAGAAAACAATAAAAATTGAAGATTGAAAACATCCTCAAACATTTACCTTACTACAAGTAAGAGAAGCTCAAAGAGATCCACACACTGTGGTATATTATATTCACACTAGTTAAAGACAAAGAGAAACCCTCCAAAGCAGCAACACATCTAGCTGCAACACATCATGTACAAAGGATGTGTTAATAAGATCAACAGCTAATTTTTCCTTTAGAATGATGGAAGCCAGAAAGCAGGGAGCTGCCACATTCAAAGTGCTGAAAGAAAAAAAAATCTGTCAATCCAAAATTTTATGTCTAACAAAACAAATGAAGGAAAAAGACATTCTTAAATACACAGAAACCAAGAGAGTTCATCATTAGCAGATATTTCCTACAACAAATGCTTAAGGCAGCTTTTCAAGCTGAAATTAAAGGACACTATACAGAAAGACAAAGCCAAATAAATAAAAATACCAGTAAATGTAACCACGTAAGTAAATACACATCCAATATTATATGTTTTTATAGGTAGTGTCTCTTCTTTTCAAATATGACTTAGATATATATACATAATATACAAAAGAATAATTCTAGATCCATATTAATGGTCACACCATGTATAAAACTGTGATGACAGTGTAATTTGTGACAACATAGCAGGGTGGGAAATAAAATTGTACAGGGAGATTTTGTATAATATAGAAGCTAAGTTGTTACCATGTCAAACAGGTTGTTACCATCCCCTGATGGGATTAACCAAGGAAAGTAACAGACAGTAGGTAGGGTGTGGCTGGAGGAGGTAGGTCATGGGGGTGTATCTTTGGAGTATATATTTGGTATCTGGTAAGTGCATTCTCTCTGTCTCTGCTTTCTAATCATCCTATGAGCTGTTTCTCTCTGCCACCTCTTCTGCCATGATGTTCTGCTTCATCTTGAGCCCTGAGGAATGGAGCAGGCTGTCGGTGTACTGAGACCTCTGAAACTGTGAGTCCCCAGATAACTTTTCCTTCTCTAAAATTGTTCTCAGGTCTTTCAGTCATAGCAGTGACAAAGCTGACTAAAACAGATAGTGTGTCTATACTAATAGTAGAAAAAAAAATAGACCCGAAGTCAGATAGTGTTATAAGAGACAAAGAAAGACTGCTTCTCCATAGGGATGTCAATATATCAAGAAGATAAAACAACTGTGGGCATTTTTACAATACAAGAGAATTCATGAGACACAAATTTCTTTTTTAAAAATACACCGTGACTTTAGCTATGACTTTCCTAAGGATGTCTCCTACTCTACCAACCTAAAAAAACCTTTGAAATGTTTTATTTGTATAGTTCTGCAAAGGGAAGACCATTTATAATAGCAGAATCCTTGATTTTTTTATTGGCGTATAATTACATACAATAGTGGGATTTACTGTGTCATATTCATTCACGCACATAACATTACTTAATCAATTTCATTCCACAGTACCTCTACTTTCCTTGTCCTCCTCCCTCCCTCTGATCTACTTCCTCCACATTTTTGGTCTCCTTTCCAGTTTCATGAGTTTTTTTGTTTTGGTTTGGTTTGGTTTTTACTCTTTTTCTCTTGTTTCTCCACGAGAGAAAACACATGACTCTTGACTACTTCCTGAGTCTTGCTTATTTCACTCAACTTAATGCTTTCAGTTCCATCCATTTTCCTGAAATGAACATACTTCTGATGTTCTTTGTGGCTAAATAAAATTTGTCTTAATTTCATTTTTGAACAAATACATAGTATTGACTATACATGAAATTTTATCTTGTGTATTAGAATTAGAGTGGAGAGAGGAGCATCTTGCATGGATCTTCATTTTGGTAGTTCCCAGTTCTAATTAAATTATCAACTGCTTCTTCAGAGCTAAAGGGCTACAGGGCCCAGCATGCCTGTCACTTCTGTGGGTATAAGAGATCAGTGGACTCCAGAGAGAAAAAGTGGCTACTGAAAGCTGTTTTTCCACTAAGAAAACTATAAAATAGTTCCCCCCACCTCTGAGAGTCAAACACCAACTTTTTTCTGTAAAGAAGATAAGCAGCGGAAAGGTTTGCATTTGTTGCACTAAAGGAGACCAGCATGCACCAGCAAAACACCACAACTGGCAGATGTGGACCATGTAGCCTTCCACAGGAGAGAGATTTCCACTGTAGAAAGCAGCAAGAAATTAAGCTGGGACCAAAGCATGAGGAATAAAATAAACTGGAAAATACATGCTCCTCAGAAATAAACAGGTAGAAGGAGAAAGTGAGTTGAACACCCTCAATAAGCATCTCCTTGGAAAACAGAATTGCATATGGAGAATGTCAACACAAAACAAAGCATCAGGGCACATAAAATTATCAAATTCCAACGTTAACTAAAAAATAGTAGAAAACTTTGTTATAGAATTTTTAAATTCAATCCATGATTTGAAGTTGAGAATATTATTAATAAACTTGAAGAAATATCATGAAATATTAAATAGAGGGAATATCTCAAAACACAGAGCAAAACTTAAAGACTCCGAAATCATAAAGAAAAAGTTGACAACTTTAAAGCACGGCTGCCGAAGGTATAAACGCAAATAAATTTCTATTAAACAAATTTCATGTGAATTAAGGAATTCAGGAAAAAACATAAAGCAATAAAAATCATGAAAAATTTAGAAAATAAAAATTTATTTTCACCTGCTATTAGGCTGAAATGCTTAAATAGGAAATATTTGTGAAAAACCATTTTTAATTAGATAGTAATAAATAACATGAAGAAAAACATTATTTACTTTTAGGGTTGGAAAAAATATCTCTACAAAATATAAAAAGATAGTAGATACATATAATAACCATCATTTGGAAATCATAAACTGGTAAGAAAAGTCTATGAATTCTATATGTAGTATTTATTTATTGCTTCATAACAAGTCAGTTTTGCTCCCTAAATTTAGAATTTTAAAATAAGTAGCATTTTCCTACAATTTCCGTATCAGGCATCCAGTAGTGCGTTAGTCAAGTTCCTCTTGCTCTAGGTCTCTCCTGAAGCTGCAAGAACACTGTATCCTCTATGGACTCATGAAGTCTCAGTGAGATAGGAAAGATTCATTTTCAAGCCTTCTAAGTTTTGGGTAGGCTTCATTCCCCATGATACGGGCAACTTACTTTCCACAGGGTAAACAATACAAATGAGCAAGAGAGAACATCCAAGAAAGTCTGCAGACTCTTTGTAACCTAGCTCAGAAGAGATATCCATCACTTATGTATTCTGTTTGTTAAAACATAGAGAGAGAAGAGGGGAGGGGAGGGGAGGAGAGGGGAGGGGAGGGGAGGGGGGATAGTAGAGGATAGGAAAGGCAGCAGAATACAACAGACACTAGTATGGCAATATGTAAATCAATGGAAGTGTAACTGATGTGATTCTGAAATCTGTATATGGGGTAAAAATGGGAGTTCATAACCCACTTGAATCAAAGTGTGAAATATGATATATCAAGAACTATGTAATGTTTTGAACAACCAACAATAAAAATTAAAAAAAAAACATAGTAACTAAATCTAACCTGCATATAAAGACAGAAGTTTATGTGAACACACACACACATACACACACATGCACACTTTATATATGTTGTAGGAATGCAAATTAAGATATTTAATGATTAAATACCACTTTGCAAACATTGGAAGGGTAAAATTTTTTAAAGTATAATTTTACTAGATATTTCTATTTTATAATTAAAATATTACATATGCCTCAACTAAAATGTCTGCTTTACATTGTATCATATACAAATAAAACTAACTTATTTAGATTACATACATTAGAAATTATTTGTAATAGCTCAAAACTGAAGTTGGTTGGGAACAGAATGAAAAACTACTAAAATAAGTGATAGCTAAATGAATTATGGTTCATTTTCATTTACTGTGGAATATTACATAACCTTTAAAGTGATTAGATCTGTACCAGTTGTCCTAGAGGAACTTTAAACTTATATGAAAAGAAGTAAACATGTGATTTCATTATTACAACCACAACAATATCTACCAATCAACGGATTAAATAATCATGTATATATGTGTGTGCTTATATAATCATATGAGAAAGAGTAAATATAGACAGGGAAAGAGAAATATCTGCAATGATAAATACCAGATTGTTCACATTAGTTTCTTATGGCAGGGGAAGGACTGGTTTGTAAAAGAGAATAGAAAAAGAAGCCATCAAAATTTACCTACATATAATGTGTATTTGCATTGTATACATTTATATAGTGTATTCATTATATAAATTCTTAAAAGCCAAGAAAAATTTTAAGGTATGCCTGTGGTCACATTTATGTAAAAATATAGAAAAGTCAATACCAATGTTGATATACAGGCACCCATCTATGCATACATATATTTGTGTATGTGCATGCATATATACCTATAGAAATACATGAAAGCATGGACCAAAATAAAACAAGAATGTGTCATTTTTATAAGCCTTCTAGAACCTAAAGTAAAAAACAAAAATGATATGATCTCTGCCACACTCATGGCTCTTTCTGGTGAGTAACTATCTTAGCAGCAGGGTACAAGCCATAAATCCCATGCGTGGGAGCCATTAGGGGCTAATATTTACTGAGCAAGAGAATCATCTCCAAGCACTATTGGTGAGAGACCTGCAGTGCTGATCTCAGTGTATTACACTTTCACAGAGACTCGTTCCCCACAATTTCATGCATTCATTTATGCTAAATCACTGCAATGTGTTTTGGCTTATGAACTGATAGCCCCTGTCATTTTATGTCTATACAATTTTTAGAGTAAACCACACTTGATATACAGGAAAATTGTTAGAGCTTGAAAATGTACTACTTTGTTAGGCGAGCAAGAAATGATAACACAAAATGAAGGTCTTTCAAATCTGTGATTGTTGCTTTGTCTCTGGAAATGTGAAGTATTTTTAAATCACAGGTGAGAAGAACCAAATTATCTACCCTATAGAGCTTAGTGATTCACATTCAAGCCATAAGTTAAAAAGCAGTAAAGTACTATGTTTCCATAGAGAGTGTCTGTTAGTAAATAAATTCCAAGGCACTTAAGGTATAATTCCAAAAGTTTATTTACAAAGCTTGTGAAAGATTTAAAAAAATAAAGCTGAAAGGCTATTTCTAAATAGCAATCTAACCTCAGAAAACTTTCCCTAACCACAGTCAAATTCAGATCATCTTAGCTATCTTTAGAGAGAGGCTTTTAAAACCACTAACTCCCACAATGCTGTAAGACTCCAAGAAACAAATGATATTATGGTATCCAACTTGCTATTAAAAAGGAAGATTTCTGTCTTAACATATTTCAAAGTCCCATTGACTCAAATGAAAAGGGCCTTTTTACATGTGCTATTGTGGAAGCAATCCCTCAGCCTCAATTCATTCTTGAGCAGTCTGTTCTTAAATGCTTTTTCATTATGCTATTTTCTTTCAATATGGCCTATTTACTATAGTAACAGAGCATGGTAACCAATTCTTGCATCTTTTAAGTCACAAAACATTCCCTTCACACAGCTTCCCCTACACTTGACACTGCATCATACAGCCTTCATTAATGACTGGCACACCTAGCGCTTTCCCATTGCCTGCAATTTCACTGTAATTACGGTTAAACTTTACACCACCACTGAATGGAGCAACTACAATTTATATGCATACTAGACACCTCCTCCTACACATCCATTCATCAGAAAGGTTTTCAGAGTGAGTAAGCAAGAGTAAACTGAATAAGTATTGACCATGTAAAAAACTCCATTATGGAGATTACACCATCAGAAAAAAGTTCTAGGAGATAAATGTAACCAAAGAAAAACATTTCCTCAGTGACCGGAAAGACAAGTAGTTCATAAAGACCTTGTAAGTTCAGAAAAATACCAATCCGTGATTAGGATGTACAGAAACAATGGTTAGGTAACTCATGGAGGTAGAAAAACTGAAACTTCCAAATTAAAAAAAAAATGTATGGATAAGCATAAAATACTAGGGAGAATGGAAGATGAATTTCTAAACAATACTTTATTTATAAAATTAATGAGGTTTTAAAATATAATAATAGAAAATCAAGATATAAGTTTCTTAAATATACAGAGAAAAAGTTTTCTTGTGTAGAAAAGCATGATGTAATGTTAATTGTAGGTTTGAAGATTTACTGGGAAGTACCAAAAACTGAACCTTGTAAGTGATTAAAATATTGAAAATGGAACATGCCTAGCAAATGACAGAATGACAATTCAAGCCCACCTCTGTATTCTGCACAATCTAACGTGATACTCTGACTCTTGGGTCTGGCCAACAAATATCTTACAACATAGTACCGAGAGGTTGCTAACCTATTTAGATATATGAATATAATAGGAATAATATTTTAAGATGGTTTTAAGGTTTTGAGCCTGGATGACAGGGAGAGTTGTAATTCCATTGAGAAATAAAAGAGAAAGAGGTGACTTGACTAAAATGATAAGCTGCTTTGGAGTGGTGTCTCTGCTCCTCTAAATGCTGAAAGTGACGGATAGAGCCTCCAGAAAGGAGAATAGAAGTAATCTGTGTGGTATATATTTTATACCAAGCCAAGCAAAGAAGACCTAAAGATTATGACATGAAATATTCTCCAATTAAGTGTCCCAGCCAGATGCCTTACAGAAAGGCCCATCCTCAAAAAACCCTATTCACATGCTCAGTGCTTCAGAGAAACCTTTTAATTAAGAGTACCTGGCTCTTAATTAAAGAACTGGTCATCCCCAGCACTGCAAATAAATAAACAAATGGTCTAACATGAGACATAATGACAGTCACCAAAAAGGAAGTAGGTGAAAACACATGAGATTTTATATAAGAGGGAAAAAGGCTTAAAAGGCTTTAATTTTTAGCTTTTAAAAGATGAAAGTAAATACTACATTCATTAAACAAAAATAACTGCTACAAAGAAAGATTCAGAGAAAAAAGTTTTCTCAAAAATTAAAGAATCCTCTCAGAAAATGGAAGAAAGGAATAGAAAATAGAGAAGAAAATCAAGAGAATAAGAGGGGGGGCTGGGGATGTGGCTCAAGTGGTAGCGCGCTCGCCTGGCATGCGTGCGGCCCGGGTTCGATCCTCAGCACCACATACCAACAAAGATGTTGTGTCCACCGAGAACTAAAAAATAAATATTAAAAAATTCTCTCTCTCTCTCTCTCTCACTCTCTCTTTAAAAAAAAAAAAGAGAGAATAAGAGGGTAAGTCCAGGAGGACCATCATCCAAATAACTAGAGTTTTAAGGAATAAATGAAATATAAGGAAATAAAAAGTCCATAAAATAAGCCAAGAAATTTTTCAGAAATGGAAGACATAAATTTTCAAGCTGACAAAACCTACGAAGCGCCCACCAAAATGAACATCACTAAATGCACAGTAAGGTGGAAGGATGGTATTAAAATATGAAAGAAAAAGGACTTTTCAATGTAGAATTTTATATAAAAATACTACTTAAATAAATATACATTCTCACACATGAGTAGCCTCAAACCCCATTTCTCTCCTGTGCATTTTTTTCTCAAGCTCTTAGTGATGTTCTAAAAAAAAAAAAATACACACACACACACACACACACACACACACACACACACACTGGCAGAGAAGGCATGAGGACTGGGAATAGAAAATCAGTACAATGTTATTAGGAAAGAGAAGCACCTTTGCTCCAGGCACAGAGGGCAACTGGCCCAGACTGGAGGAAATCAAAGCCTCTTGGAGGGAGATGTGATACTAATGACAATGCATGACACTTTCAACATACCAGAGAGAGGTTTTGTCAACTGAAGGTGAGTCTAGATTTGAAAAAAATGATAAACATCTGGTAGAAAACTAAGCAGAATAAAAAGGGAGGAAAATACAAATTTGTGCAAGAAAGGAAAATACAAATTTGTGCACGTGCGCGCGCGCACACACACACACACACATATACACATGCTGTCCAATGAACAGCATTATTGCAAGACAGCAATTAGAAAAAATGAAAATATTATATAGGTAAAAAAGAAATGCATGCTCTTAATATTTCTCTTAATACTCTCTTCAACTCTTACTGAGCTTTGAAGTGGTCTTCTGATAGAAGATGCAAGGCTGGCATTCTTCTATACATTTAGTGATGGGTCCCCAGCTTGCAGAGGCTTTTGGCTGGACATGGGAGCCTGAAGAAGAGCTATTCATCTGGATGCAGTCCATATTGATCCAAAGGATCAAAGAGGTGTCTTTTTATAAATCGCCTTACTTTATTCTCAAAATTGTGCTACAAATTTAGAAAACAGGAATATAATGTGCTTAGGGAGGTACCTATTTATTTTATGAAAAAGTATTCCAATGTTAATAGAATAGTATAAATATTTAATAAAAATCTATATGAAATGGAAATTTATAAATAACTTGAATTGAGTAATTTGATTCTGAGCAATAACATGAAGGTACAAAGAGGAAAAAAAGATTAAGTGGGTCCTATATTTAAATTTATTTATTTATTAAAGTTATAAGTGTTTAAATATGTCCAAACTAGATTTCTCCAATTTTATAAATATTGAGTCACCAAATGATTTATTTATTTTTTGGGTAATAAATCATTTTAGTTAGAACTACATTACTTTAAAGAAAGTTAGAATTGTGTAAAGAAAGAAAACCATAAACAAAAGTGTATAAGTCACTGAATTAAGCATATTTGTATCTTTCAGGGAAACTATAATTCATGATAAATTTTTAAGTCATATCAGTTTAATAGTCTTTACCTTAGCACGTGCTTTTGAAATAAATAATAAGAAAGCATAAGAAAAATAGATTGACATGATTAAGTATTTCAAAAGTAATAGCATTGATCTTTTCAGCAATTAATACCCTGCTTTACAACTTACACTGTCATATTTTGATTTACAAAACAACTAAGGCTTTAAATATTTAGAATAGGAAAGATATTTAGTGATTAAACTATAATACCAAACAGAAAATGTTTCAAGAATCTATTCAAAGTGCATTTAAAGGAACTGAGAAAAGTAACATGGCTAATTCTCTGTATTTTGAATTGCCCCCTATATACACGCATACACCTATTCATCTTTGAATAGTCTTTCAGCATGATTATTACACAAGAGAAATTGTAAAAAAAAAAATAAATCATAATATCAATGAAATAGAACTTCATGGAAAATTCGGTTACCTTTGATATAGTTTAAAAACTGGCTTTGAGTTAGTCTCTACTTACAGAAATGCTTGGAGAAAGAATGTCCTTGGGAACAATCATAAACAGAAAACTCTATAGACTGGCTTTACAAAGAAATAAATATATACATAGTCTATAAAGGCAATGTCTTGAGCGCTATGCTGGCAATTTTCCAGGAGCCCTGGGAACATGCCTAATTTCCATCTAAATTTGCACACATCTTTATTGCAATCTCATAGCCTGTGAAGATATACTCACTTTCATGTCCTTTGGCACAGGGGGAAAATGAGATGTTCTTCTCTCTCTCTCTCCCTCTCTCTCTGTGAAATCAGTGAAGTCCCTGCAATATCCATCAGGAATCTAAATCACATTCCTTGAGATCAATCTCAGCATCACTAATATTTAAAGAATGGAAAAACTATAGTCACAGCTTTAGTTGTAGAGCTTACTCCCAAATAATTTCCACAATGGGAATTGAGTTGTACAAATGAATCACTGAATGAGACTACACCCCAGTGTAATCCCTGGTACAACTCATCCCACCTGTGCATGAAGAACACATATTCTCAGATAACTTCATTATGATGTTGCTAAAATGAATTCTGCTTCAGAAGACCATTTTCTGCATGTCTATTTGCAAGCATAGTCCTATACCAGTTGTTCTTACCTTCTCCCTTTCTGCTGCCTCCTTTCTCTCAAATTAAAAAAAAAACATATTCAAGTCCATTAAAATTCTCTCTAGAATAATCTGCATTGAGTTACTGCCTTCTACCTTCACATTTAGTATAAATCTCTTTGAAAAATAGTTTAGGGTTTCTTTCCCTACTTCTTTGACTCCTTTTACCCTCTTGTGATCTGATTCTGCCCCACAAATGTGCAATACAAATCCATAATGATAAAAAAAAAACTTCTGATAACTGACCTGATTGAATATGAACAATATGCCTCTTGCTGAGATAGGTGATTTACATGTGCTAGTTAGCATAATCATCTTCACAATAATCTTTCCCTTATCTACAGTTTTTTAACAGCACCTCAAGCAATTGTGCCTTTAAGAAAATGACTTACTTTCTTGAGGCTGCCCATCTAATATGCACTTGGCACCTTGCAATGTTATGTTTTCTATTTTCATTGACAGTCTATCATTTCTTTCTTTATAGCCTCTAACTCTTGACCTGTCCTATCTGGCTCTCCTCCTAGTTCTAGGAGGTGCTGACTCTTTCTTCCCTTTCTTCCCTTTCTACTTGTATCCTTCTCTTATAATCTCATCCTCTCCATTACATTCTTTACTCCAACCATATCCATCATCTCCTCCTAAAGATGAACTCCGGGTCTAGGTTTCTGGGCAAGATGCTCCTCCTGGTTTGGGAACCATGTGGCAATGGGACTCTACTTTTTTCCTTCTCTTGTCCAGAGACTTCTCTCTTTCTCGCCTTTCTCATATAATCAATTTTGCAAACCCATAGAAGCTTTTACAGTATTTTAAAAATCTTCCTGCCTAATCTCTACACTTGCAGTTGTGCAAGTGAAGTACTAAATTCTACTTCTGTCTGATGAGCTGCAATTCCCTTGTAGTAAAGAAAAATTAAAAACAAAGTTTACAGTCAGAAAGCCCTAAATACAACACAACTCAGATAATCACTGTGAATTCTTGAGCAAATTTCTTTATCTTTTTAAGTCTCAGTTTTCTCCCTCAGGAATGTGGACATAAAACAGTGCTGCGAAGATTAAAAGAAATGACAGGTGTAGCTCAATAACATCATAACTCAACAATCATATCCATCATATTATATGTCATATTACATACCATATCCATCATAGTATTAAACAGAATTTTTGACTCTGGGTTCATTGCAATCCACGTGGCACAAACCAGTCCCTGTTTAAAAACTTTTCATACTTCTGCTCATGACCCCATTTCCTTAAGCATCTATGCCACCAAAAACCTTCTTTTTTCAGAGCTATGTTCCAATACACCCTCTCTCATTTCTCCATCCTACCAACTGCACTTCAATGTCTCTACAGTACCCTAACATGACCCCTTCCCCACTGCCCTGCCTTTTCTCTCTTCAACAGTTCCCTTAATAACTTTCTACCCTAATATTCACAAACAAAAGTTCAATTCACCCTACAGAATGGAGATATGATTTTATACAATCAAAATCATTGTTACCAGGAATCACCCAATTAAAATTAATTTTCCCTCTTTTATGTCCACATACTAGCCCCAAGCTCTGTTAATGTATTTAATGAAATCTGACCCTTTGTTAGTGTTATTTAATTATGTGTCTATCTCTCTACAGACAGGAGGACACAGACATGTTGATCCTATTTCTGTCCTTTCACTTCCAGTGCTTTCTCAAATGCTCAGTAAACATTACATAAATTGAAATAAATTAAAAATTTCAGATTTAATATACTGTATAAGTAATGACATGGAGGGAATTTCAGTTTGTTGATGTCATAATCTCCTCCCAAGAGCCTGGTCTTTGCAGAAGGAGTATTCTGTGTTAACTGGGATAAGGCATCCTCAAGAGAAGTGTGAGATCCTCAAAGGGGTGTCTTTGCAGACACAACAGATAATCTATAAATTGCTTTCTAAGGGGATAGTAAGTTCAGACATTGTAAGTGATTGGAGCATATGAGCTTGAAGCTGGATCTTCCATGACAAGAAAGTAGATTTGAGAGTGAAGAGGCTCAGTACTGACAAGAGTCAAGGAAACTACCTTTCTGGGAAAAACAGAGATGTCCAATGGGCACTTTTATTTCATATGTTGCTTAGTGTTGTCAGATATAAATAATCTTTTCAACATCCCAATGAAAACATCAGTAGAATTCCATATTGCTTCCTAAACCACTATTCAGTTCTACATGATTATGGGGGCAGGTTTGGACTGAAGCCTCCATCAAACAGGGCACAGAACAGGAATTGAATGACTCAGACATAAATGGGTAATATTTATATGGAATTGTATAAATGACCTGTACTTTCAGGACATGGGGTACAAAATGATTTTATGTAATGATGACAATGGTCCATTTCTCGTTTCATATCCCAAATCTCATATTTATTCCAATAAGCATCATAAAAAATCATCTAAATATTTATGGAGTGCCAGCAGAAGATAGTCTTCTACTAGGTGGGAAAATAATAACTGTTGAGAGCCACAGCCAAAGGGGCCCCAGCAAACTTCCAGCTGCCAGCAAACTTCCACCTGCCAGCTGATGATTGGCTAACAGGCCCCAGCAAATTTCTAGCTGCCTACTGATTGGCTCCTCTACAGTGATGCTCATTGGGTTGTTTCCCCGCCCTTTCAGACCACGGAGATGCTCATTGGGGGACTTTTTTTGGCTCCACCCATGCAACCCAGTCAATCACCTCAAGAGCAGGAAGAGTGGGGGAGGTTGAGAGGCTTGTGGGAAGCTGGTGGTGGCAGTTGGGCTCTGAGGGTTTTTCCTGAGGAGCTGTGTGGCTCCTGAATTGTGCCCAGCCAGACTGCGGCAAATAACAATAACAACAACATACTCTGACATACTACAACACTTGCTATTAATAAAACATCAGGCCCTGCTATAAGTTTATTATCTCATTTAATATTATCTTCACATAAATACTACTCATGTTCCCATTTTGCAGGCATAAAGCCTTAGAAAGGTTGAAGAATTTGCCCATAGTTCCACAGTTAATAAGAGAAAGGGCTAGGTCTATTTTAGTTAGGTCTATTTTCATCTATTTCAATACAGATGTTTTAAACGAAAGTATTTATTTCTATTAAGGATCCAAAAGAGTGTGTCAATCCTACTACCAAAAAATGGTCACAATTTACTTGGTCAGATTAAACAAATTCTTCTTTAAAAATAACTCACAGAACATGTCTAGGATTTGAATTTCTAATTTTGTTTCCCAGAATAAAAATGAAAAAGTCATTTAAAACAAAAATTCCGATGGCCTCAGAGTTTCCATGGAGCATATATTTTAACCAGTCACAGTGATACTGGCTGCCTTTAGACAAGAGAAACATCAGATTGACCACTGTGTGGAATGGCACTGATCAAGTCAAATGGATTGGTTACTTTGGTAAACCACATCTATGCAATCAATAAAGGTGTCCTTAAATATTCTAAAGGACACTCTTTGAATCTTAAAAAAAAAAAAAAAAAAAAAAAAGTCCACGTTAGGTTCTATGGATTCTAATAGGCTTTAACAATCATTTCACTAGATTCAGAATCCCTTTCTCCCCCAATACCCTCAAGTAAACACTATGGGTAGTCTAATATAATTTTAACTACTTCTGCTATTCTGGGATAAGTAGCTATTATATTTTCAGAATTTCATTTTGAGGTATTCCTAACTTGTAAACCAGTAAATTGTTGTTTGTATGTTATGAATGTCCTAAGAAAACATCACAATTGAATTCCTTCACTATTAAGAAGCATCACGTATCCTTATAAACCATTTTGATGAGAAAATAAATCCCTAGGAATTATGCAGAAGTGAATTTAAAATTGATGTTCAAACACGAGGAAACCAGAAATTTTAACTGGGAATTAGAACAAAATTGATCTCTGAACAGAAGCACTTTAAATTATGTAAATAAAATTAATTTAATTAAGACCAGATTCCCATAAGAATATAAAACAAGAAATTTGAAGTTAATATAAACGTTAAATATTACTTCAGTAATAAGATAAAAATGGGATGACGTGATAAAGGAATGCCAGCTGTATGTTGAATTCAAAAATAATGTCCTCTTATTCGATCTTTACCAATGCTAATTTTTCACAGGATTTAAAATTATGTGTCCCCAAATGATCACTATGTGGTTATTAATTTCACAAATAAATATACACCTTCTATACATCAGGTTCTTTTCTGGGTTCTGAAGACACAACAGTGTACCAAAAATCTAAAAAAAAAAAAAAATGCCATTCTGCTTCCATATTTCTAATTGACAATGTTTTCATCTGAATTCATAAAACACACAAACCAAATCTAAATTATTCCCAGTTACCATGTCAGTTGTAAGTGTGTCACCACAAAATGGATTTTAAGGTTTTCAAGGTCATTTGAAGGGCTTCATCTGAAAACAGATGAAAAGGGTATAAGAAAATGTTTCATGTCTTGAGTGTCTTAAATTCGGGGGATTCCTGGTATAGGAGTAGAGTGGATTGACACAGTGGTCCAGGACTCTTCTGACTAGGAGAACTTGACTCATGTTAGTAAAGACTCAAAGCTAAAGAAATTTGGCAGGGAGAATAAGGTGGCCAGAATCAAAGTTTGTAGACAGAAAATGATACCAGTAAATACAATGGCAACATTACCAGGAGCAAATTAGGGAAGGCTTCCAGTGTTATGAGAAAAACTGATTCTGATGGATCACCAAAAGCTCTTGGTATTCCATCCCTTTATATTATGGAGTTTTGTACTGAAAAACAATGGCTGATATATGCATGTGAAGTAAGGTACTAATAGCATTGAACTCCAGCATGCATCCTGGCATGCAGGACCCTGGACAAACAGGGGCCTTCCCCCATGGCAGGATGAGAACTTAGAACTTTCAATTCTCTCCACAACAATCTTTGGGAAGCAAGATATCTAAAGTATACCACTTTCATATGAACCAAGCCCCTGGGATTCTTGAGCAATTCAGGAGTAGGAAGAAGTCTCTTTCTACTTTAGACATCCTGCTAATAAGCACGAGGGGGGCAGAGTGATGCACTGAGAAAAGGAAATTATTACCAGACTAGAAGTCTGGGATATTGAAAAAGTACATTAAGGTTGAATTAAACCAACATTAAACCAACATCTAATTAGTATTTTTTTTTAGATAGAGAGAGGAGAGAGAGAGAGAGAGAGAGAGAGAGAATTTTTAATATTTATTTTTTAGTTTTTGGCGGACACAACATCTTTGTTTGTATGTGGTGTTGAGGATGGAACCCGCGCTGCACGCATGCCAGGCAAGCGCGCTACCGCTTGAGCCACATCCCCAGCCTAGTATTTTTTTTTTTTTGACAGTCTTTATATTTGCCATCATATTTGGGATGAGAAAGTTTTTTTCTTTCTTTTCTTTTTTTTTTTTTGAAGATGTTTAAGCATGGGATTTATAAGGACCCAGCTGATTCTTCTGATAAAAACATCCAATTTTAAATGGAAGAAGGTTTGCAACAACTCTTCTCCCTGACCCTATAAATATAAGCCAAGACAGCAAAGAAACCATGAGCTGCTTCCAGGCTGTACTCAACTTTCTGCTGCATTTTAAAACTACTCCCCACTGTGCTATCCTCAGAGGCGATAAAGAAGAGCTGTTTATTACCAGACTTTCTCCAACCTCCATCTTCTTACTCCCTTGGGTCCTTATACTTGAAGACTGTGATTGCATCTTAACTGAAATAAATCTTCTATGGAATGTCTCTGAGTTCTATAAGAAGCTAAAGCACAACCATACCACATTAGCACAATCCTTGCGTAGAGTAGACAAAATAACTTTTGCCTCTGAGGACCCCTAAATACTAGAGAGCTAAGAGAGTCCAAGACACACGCTCACTAGCTTGGGCTTTGTAGCCTTACCTGCTGCCCACAACCTCATCCTATTCCCTTGCACCTCTTTGACTTTTGACACTTTGATCTTCTCTCAGGTCCTAAATACATCATGGTACTTTAGGACCCAAGGTCTTTGTTTTCCACTCCATCATAAATGTGTGATGAAAATTCTTCTTTCATTTTTCCTCAAATTATTTTTCGGCTTTCAACTTGTCATTTCTAGAAAGACAGATCAAATTTCCTATTACATGTCCTGATGATAGGAGACCCTCCTGTCACAGTTTCTGTTGTGCATCATGCTTATATGTTAGTGTCTACTTATCCTTCAGGACTGCAGATCACAAGAGAGCTGTTATCTCCCTGTCTTCTCATTCATCATTGAGGACCATGGGTATTGACTGGTAGATACTCAACTAATCCACTCAATGACTGAATAAATGGGAAGGTGAGGATCTCAATCACCTGGGGGTAACTGTCAAAAATAACAAAATCAAATGTGAAATGAATAAATGGAAATTCTAAATTTTATGTCTATAAAACAAACTATATAACAATGACACAAGTATAGAATAGGGAACAGGCAATGTAAGGGTGGCTCATATAGAAGTGTATCTCAGTGTTTCAGTTAATTATAATTTCCATGTGCAGCAAAGGCAAAACTTGACTGCCTTGACAGAATTACTGAGAGTACAGTGCCTGACATCATTATACTGCTTCTGTCTTCATACTCTAAATTGATCAAGAAAACTGGAATACTGGTTTTGTAGGAATACTAAGAAGTTCAAAATTATTCAGAGAATAGAATTTGGAATGAGGAGAGTTCAAAACTATTACAATCACTGAAAAGAGTTATCTTGTATTATTTTATTAATTTATTCATTATTCACCCATTCCATTTATCAATGAGTACTATGGAAAATATTGTACGAGACACAAACCTGGGCACTTGGATACAGCAGCAAATAAAATAGACAGTGGTCTCTGCTTCAGGTACCCTGTATTCTTTAAGGAACAACAGACACTAAATATAATAAGCAAGTAAATCATCCAGTTTATTAGGTGACCATAAGCCCTGTAGGTAAATTTGAATGATTAAAGGGGCTTAAAGTATGGGCTGGAAAGAGAATGGGGTGATAGGCTGCAGTGTGAATACCATAATAAAGGTTGACCTTAAGTAAAAGTAATATTTGATCAAAAATGGAAGGAAATAAGGGAGTCAACTAACTGGATAACTTGAGAAGAATGCACTGGTTAGTGGGACAGAGATTGCCTGGTACACTGGAGGGGCAACAAGAGGACTAATGTGCTGAGGCAGTCGGGGAGGAAGGTACAAGAAAGGCTGTCTGAACAGCAAGAATCCAGATTGTGGGAGACCTTGCACACCACTACAGAGGAATTGTCATCTCCCCTTAGATGAGTAAATAAGTAGGACTGAAGGAAAACCTATATGCTACAATTATGCAAGGAATGAAAATTATAAAGTGACAAAATTTGACACTACTTTAATATTATGAACTAACAGCAGTTAAAAAATAGAATGGACTATTTTATCAGGAATAAATCAGTTTTTAATTTATATCTAGGAAAAAACTTGAATATTCATTCCTTAAATCACGTCGATTTTTTTTTACAAAAAAAAATGGAGGCAGAAAACAAGAAATACCAATAAGATGAGATTTCAAGACCTCATAAATCCTTTTCATCTTTCCCTTTTATTGTATTCAAATGCATATTTTTATTTTATTTTATTTATTATTTATTTTTGGTTGAGGGATCAGAGATTGAACTCAGGAATGTTTTACATTACTAGCCCTTTTACTTTTTTTTTTTTTTATTTTGAGTCAAGTTCTCAGTAAATTGCTAGGGTCTCATTAAGTTGCTGAGACTGACATTGAACTTGCAATAGTCCTGCCTCAGTCTCCCAGTAGCTAGGATTATAGGCATGTGCCACCACGCATGGCCTAATGCAGAATTTTAATGGTGGACATCATGATTTATCATAACTTAAGAGGAAAGGCCCCAAATAACAGATTTTAAAGTAATGTTATAAGTACTACATAACAAAGAATAAAAATAAAAATATATTATGTACAAATATTATGCTAAAATGTACAGTATACTTATAAGTCAAAAGAATAACATGTATAGACTATATAAATATTCAGCACTAAACTTATTAATGAATATAATGTTTAAAACAATAAATGACAAACATTGTGGGAGTATATCATCAAAACTAAGCATGATATGCTTTGTGTCATTTTTAATTTTCCAGCAGAATTTCCTGTTAAATATGAAAACTAAGATTCTCAGGTTATATATTAATTCCTCTTTCAGTAAATTTGTAAAAATAGTATTTTTAGGTTCATCTTTTGAAAACATTAAACATTATTTTAAGTGCCATATAGTTTCTATTAGTTTTCTTGTTCAAAATAACTAAGAGAATTTTAGGGGACAAAAATACAACTTGAATACACTCTCTTAATTTTTTTTTAAGAAATAAAGCAACTCCTTATATTTAAGCAGTGTATCCATTCTTCAAATTCTTTACAAGGGAAAAAATGCAGAAACACACATACACACACACACACACACACACACAATTTTCTTAAATGTTTCCATTACCCCACAGAAGTCACCAAACTGCAAACCTAAATGATTAGACTAACTCACCCAGCTCACTAGTCAATTTAGAAAGAGAAGGAGGTCTTCAGAGTGAAGTAAGTGGACAGATTGAAGAACGAGGAGGGGGGTAATGTTTTCTGGAAGTAGCTCGTAGAAATCCTGTTCACAGCCTGGAACTGCATAAATTTTCTCTGCATATGTTATTGCTACCTTGGGGGCCATGATAGCATATGCATTTTGGGTCTTTCAAAAAATAGATATATGTACATGAATATGTGTGTTTAATGCATAAATATTATGATGACTTTCCTTTCATGGGACTCTGTAGTCCCTTCAGACTTTACTATAGTACATATAATAAATAAACAGTATTATTTGAGAATGCATATATTTTTTGAGAAAACACAAAGTAGGGTTTAATGGGGCTGAATATTATTGCCCAATTTAGAATATCTCAGAAGTGAAAAATTATTAAGCTAAATAAACTCAGCAAGACAATACAGACATTTGGTGGCAACACTGAATCCAGCATACAAATGAATATGAATGTATAAACTGGAACACAGAATCTGGAAGAAGAAAGAAAATCACACTTTTGTATTAGTGTAACAGCTAGAAAATTTTGAAAAAGCAAACTAACATTGTTAGAGTGCATTATGTAATATGATTAGAAGAAAATATACTTCTGATCAGTTCACTTTAATGAAACCAATAAATTCAGTTTCTTGAACACCTGTAGGTTACTGTTGTTGAAAGAAATGTTTTTATTCAACTATATATTCAGTCCTTGATGTACTTTGTCTTTTTTTTAAAAAAAGATATATGTTCAATGTACTTAGTCTTACTGTGCTTTGTATACATGATAAAACAGTATGATAAAAAGCAAATGATTGTAATATATTTTGTTTCCTAGTAAGTTCTCTCAAACACAGACTGACAAATTTAATATGAACCCCCAGAAATTCAGTTGCTTCTAAGCTTCAGTACTCTGGAATACATAAAATAAATACATGATCAATGAAATGAAATATGACAAAATATTTCATACTGATGTTTTCTTCTTTCAAATGTGTCTTTTTGGTAATGCCCTAAGTCACTTTTTCCATACATTTTCTTATTCACAATGTATAGATTTCCTAGTTCTGATTTCAAGTTCAGGGGAGCCTGGGGAGAAGTGGGAGATTTCTTCAAACCAGGGCTGTTCCTCAGCCTTTCACATGAGAAAATTGTTAGGAGCATTAAAGTATTCCTGACTAGGCTGCATTCCTTTGTTCAGAGTGAGTTTTGGGAACACATCCTTTTCTCATTATATTTCCATAAAATATATTTGATCTATTCTATTCTTAGAATACCTCTGATGTGGTCTGCGAGTGGAGCACAGTATAAAAATATTTCTTTTTTATATGAGACAAAATGTTTCCATTTCTTAGACACATAAAAAAATCACTGTATAGCACTCTAAGAAAGTAAAACTTGTCCAATACACTTTGGTAGGGCTCGAAACAGACCACAAATGCCCCCCTCCTCTTCCTTTGTAGTTCAATACCTCACCCAAAGCTGGAGTCCTCTGCAGAACAAAAAGAGATCAGGAAGAGAGAAGCCCAGGCAGGAGGACTGGGAAAGATCCTGAATAACAGTACTAGGAAAGCAACTGTATATTTAGAAGAAATGAAAGAAGTTAACCTTCTTCCTCTAAGACTAAATGAGTTCTGCTAAATTCATATTGAGAACTTAAACATGGTCAAAAATTTTAATAGCTTAATGTAAAATAGTTAATGTTTCCAACTGGTGGTGAATAGCTGAAATGTTTGCTTGGTTAAATCAATTTAGAAACCACTGGAAGCCAAGCCTGCCCTTTTGCAGCTTTTCACCACATGACCCAGAACTCAGCACCAAGCCCCATAAGCTACAGCCTGGCCTGGTGCAGGTTTCTGACTGTCCAGAAGAAAGAAATCCTTTTGGAGAACACATTCTATAGAATACTTGTTTTTGGCATTCCCTTCTCAGAGAAAAACTTCCTATTCTTATTTGTCAGAGTCCATCCAAATGAAAATAAAAATTAGTCCCGAAAGATTACCCCCACAAACTCATGCCAAAACCAAAAGTATAGAAGGAAACAACCCTTAATTCTCTTTGATAATTCAGATGATTGCTTTTTTTTTTTTTTTTTTTTGTATCAGAGATTGAATTCAGGGATATTCGACCACTGAGCCACATCCACAGCACTTTTTTGTATTTTATTTAGAGACAGGGTCTCACTGAGTTGCTTAGTGACTGACTCACTGCTGCTGAGGCTGGCTTTGCACCTCGATTATCCTGTCTCAGTCTCCTGAGCAGCTGGAACTACAGCAGCATGTGCCACTACACCCGGCTGCATATTTATCATTTTAATGACAAATATAAACTCTATGAGAGCAAAGATTTGATCTATCTTATTCACCATAATATCCACCTTATCTAGAATATAGTAGTCACCCAATAGATGTTTGCTAAAACCACAAATAAATGAATGAATTGGAAAATTGGACTTCATTCAGTATTTTCTGTATTGCTGAAAGAAAAACTAAAGTGGCAGTAATTGCTCTTGGAAACTGAGAACTTGCTGATTACCCAAGAACTTTTCTTATCAGATGACATAGTTGCTTCTTCATTTGGGAAACAATTGCTCTTTCCAACAGGTACTATCAGAGTTCTAGACATGTCTGAATACTTTTTATGAGATAAGTGCAATGTTCCAAAATTCCAGATATTTCTGAACAAGTTTAAAATGGTGCAGTAGTTTTAAGCTTCCAAATGTTCCCCTTAGTCTTACTGTTGGTATCACTACCATTATTATTAAACCCAAATAAGCAGGTGTATGTACAATCAGTTCTGCTGTAATGAGATATATGTAAAACCATGCAATCAAAATCAGGGTTTATGGGAAAATTATGTTGGGATACCACATTCAAAAATTTTATCAGTTACTCATTAAAAAGAGACCCAATTAACATGGTCTCATAGTTTTGACCATGGGAATGATACAGAGAATGATAAATGTTTAAGAAATGCATAGTTGAGGTAAGCTTCACTTTACTTTGGGAGAGACCTGAAGTTTGCTTAAGGAAGTGAGCTTCAGAAAGGTAAAAGCTTGTGAATGGGTAGGTAGAAGATTAACATGAATTTAGACTAGAATCTATATTACCAGATGAGGACAAGTGTGGCTCATAACACATGCAGTGAGCAAGGTGGCTCATGGATATTTAAGAAATGTGCATATGTGTATATTGTGTATTTCTAAGCAGTGTGGTTCTGCTGTGTGCAGTTTTGATGTTCACCTTGCATTTCTTGTGAATAAAGATGTGCATAAGCTGGTGCAAATTTTTCATTATGCAAATTGTTTCCTCATATATCAGTCACATTGGAACAATTCATGTTTTCAAAAGGAGCCTGAGAGCAGAACTTCCACTATCATCTGCCAACAGAATGAAAGAGAAACTACAACATAAATCTCAGGCTGATCAATACAGAATCATCTTTATACAATTTGCATTTGACTCTTCCTTAAATACATTTTATTAGATTTCAAATTTCTTAAGAGCACCTGGTATTCAGTAGAATATTCTAAACCCTTCCTCCAATCACATGTAATATAATAGTTTTCAAGAAATATGGTTTGTTGAAAAGGCCAAAAGAACCATTGCAATATCCTACTTCATTTACATAGCTTTTTATTGCTAAGGTGGAATGGGGTAAAGTGTAGAACAGTATAAAACAAAGACGCTATATGGACATTGTGGTTTTAAATGGAGTTTGGCCCTAGAGACTCAAAATTGAAATGCACACATATGTATCTAATAAATTATATGACAACTATATGAGTAACAAAAAATAGAAAATAAATAATATTAAATTTTCATGATGCTACATAACTTTAAATTTTGAGGTTCTGTGTAAAGCAGTTTAATGTAGTGCAATATTTTTAATTATCAAATTGCTATAAGCTAAATGAAATATCTGTTCAAATCTATTCCAAGCACCTTGTTTTAAAACTTGTTCCTCACAAGACAGGGATGCCCCCTATCACCACTTCTATTCAATATAGTTCTCGAAACACTGGCCAGAGCAATTAGACAGACGAAAGAAATTAAAGGCATAAAAATAGGAAAAGAAGAACTTAAATTATCACTATTTGCAGATGACATGATTCTATACCTAGAAGACCCAAAAGGGTCTACAAAAAAACTACTAGAACTAATAAATGAATTCAGCAAAGTGGCAGGATATAAAATCAACACGCATAAATCAAAGGCATTTCTGTATATCAGCGACAAAACTTCTGAAACGGAAATGAGGAAAAACACTCCATTCACAATATCCTCAAAAAAAAATAAAATACTTAGGAATCAACCTAACAAAAGAGGTGAAAGACCTATACAATGAAAACTACAGAACCCTAAAGAAAGAAATAGAAGGGGATCTTAGAAGATGGAAAAATATACCTTGTTCATGGATAGGCAGAACTAACATCATCAAAATGGCAATATTACCAAAAGTTCTCTATAGGTTTAATGCAATGCCAATCAAAATCCCAATGGCATTTCTTGTAGAAATAGATAAAGCAATCGTGAAATTCATATGGAAAAATAAAAGACCCAGAATAGCAAAAACAATTCTAAGCAGGAAGTGTGAATCAGGTGGTATAGCGATACCAGATTTCAAACTATATTACAAAGCAATAGTAATAAAAACAGCATGGTACTGGTACCAGAACAGGCGGGTAGACCAATGGTACAGAATAGAGGACACAGAGACTAATCCACAAAGCTACAACTATCTTATATTTGATAAAGGAGCTAAAAACATGCAATGGAGAAAGGATAGCATCTTCAACAAATGGTGTTGGGAAAACTGGAAATCCATATGCAACAAAATGAAACTGAATCCCCTCCTCTCGCCATGCACAAAAGTCAACTCAAAGTGGATAAAGGAGCTAGATATCAAATCAGAGACTCTCCGTCTGATAGAAGAAAAAGTTGGCTCCGATCTACATATTGTGGGGATGAGCTCAAAATTCCTTAATAGGACACCCATAGCACAAGAGTTAATAACAAGAATCAACAAATGGGACTTTCTTAAACTGAAAAGTTTTTTCTCAGCAAGAGAAACAATAATAGAGGTAAATAGGGAGCCTACATCCTGGGAACAAATTTTTACTCCTCACACTTCAGATAGAGCCCTAATATCCAGAGTATACAAAGAACTCAAATAATTAGACAATAAGAAAACAAACAACCCAATCAACAAATGGGCCAAGGACATGAACAAACACTTCACAGAGGAGGACATACAATCAATCAACAAGTACATGAAAAAATGCTCACCATCTCTAGCAGTCAAGGAAATGAAAATCAAAACCACCCTAAGATACCATCTCACCCCAGTAAGATTGGCAGCCATGATGAAGTCAAACAACAACGAGTGCTGGCGAGGATGTGGGGAAAAGGGTACACTTGTACATTGCTGGTGGGACTGCAAACAGGTGCGGCCAATTTGGAAAGGAGTATGGAGATTCCTGGGAAAGCTGGGAATGGAACCACCATTTGACCCAGCTATTGCCCTTCTCGGACTATTTCCTGAAAACCTTAAAAGAGCACACTACAGGGATACTGCCACATCGATGTTCATAGCAGCACAATTCACAATTGCTAGACTGTGGAATCAACCCAGATGCCCTTCAATAGATGAATGGATTAAAAATGTGGCATTTATACACCATGGAGTATTACTCTGCACTAAAAAATGACAAAATCACGGAATTTGCAGGGAAATGGATGGCACTAGAGCAGATTATGCTTAGTGAAGCTAGCCAATCCCTAAAAAACAAATACCAAATGTCTTCTTTGATATAATGAGAGCAACTAAGAACAGAACAGGGAGGAAGAGCAGGAAGAAAAGATTAACATTAAACAGAGACATGAGGCGGGAGGGAAAGGGAGAAAAAAAGGGAAATCACATGGAAATGGAGGGAGACCCTCATTGTTATACAAAATTACATATAAGAGGTTATGAGGGGAATGGGATAACAAACATGGAGGGAAATGAATTACAGTAGATGGGGTAGAGAGAGAAGATGGGAGGGGAGGGGAGGGGGGATAGTAGAGGATAGGAAAGGTAGCAGAATACAACAGTCACTAATATGGCAGTATGTAAAAATGTGATGTGTAACCGATGTGATTCTGCAATCTGCATTTGGGGTAAAAATGGGAGTTCATAACCCACTTGATTCTAATGTATGAAATATGATTTGTCAAGAGCTTTGTAATGTTGTGAACATCCAATTAAAAAAAAAAGAAAAGAAAAAAAATAAATAAAACTTGTTCCTCTTCTTACCAATTTTTCTTAATTATGCCTTCTTCACTGTTACTCAAGAAACAAAATCACCTTTTCTCTTCTTTCTCCTTACCACTGTTTGCTCTACTTTTTATACTAATTTAAATAAAAAACACTTACCTGGAAAAAAAAAAGACAATAAAAAATAAAACCTTTACCTGCTCCTAATCCTGACCAAGCCAACAAAGAGAAAGATGCTATCTAATTGAGACAAACAAAGTCTATCTTCATGCATACTGAATAAATGTCAACTAAGGATAATATTTAGAGACAAAAAAACTATGGAAAAAGCAATAAGAAAAGAAAATACTTTTGAAATCAATTTACACAAGCACTGTTTAAATTCCATCTAGCACCCAAGGAAAGCTCAAAGCCTGAGTCCTGCTATCTTGTTATATTTTGCAAGAAAAGGACATTCGCAATAGTTAGAAGCAAACTGAAAACACACAATTGGTTCACTGTGCATGATGCCAGGACCATCCTGCTCTCCATCTAGAGCCTACTGAGAGAACCCAACATTGACAACCTTTTGAAAACACATGCTTCTGACAGATGAAAAAACTTACAACTTTTAAGAAGTACCTGCAAGAAACCGACTCCAAGCAGGTCTCCAGCCAAAATTTTCTTGATTTTTGCAGGAGGAGGAGGAAGGGAAAGGGAAAGGGATGGAGATGAAGACACTATTATAGATTTGTAACATAAAATAGAGAATTTTCCCTTTATTAAAATGTAGAAATGAAGATAATTGGAAAGAAATTATCTTTTTCTTCCTGTGATTCATTATTAAGATAATATTTACATTATAACTAAAATCACATCATGTTCTCTGTTGGTACACACCCCAACTCTGAAGAGCACTTGTGTAAGGGAAAAAATACACTATCCCAGACAGCAGATGTTGATTCTGGAATTGATTCTGCCATCTTGCTGGCAATCGCAGTCGAGTGCTGTGACTTCTCTAGGCCTCAGTTGACTCAATGGCAAAATGTGAAATTTGGACTTTATATCAAACAGAATGGTCCAGATTATGCTGTGCTAACAACCAACCATTAAATCTCACTGGCTATATTGTATCTGTTGGAACATTTATAGTTGATGTTTGAACAAAAACTTGGTATCTCCTTTCTTCTAGATGTTGTGTAGGTCAACTGGAGTCATTTTTCTGCTTGGTCATCATCCTTACTTCAAGATAATACAACTACTACTAGTGTGAAATATGACTGATCACAAGGACACGGGAAAATCACCTACTGCTTCTTAAAATTTTGTCCATACTCATGTTTCATTAATTAAAGCAGTTCATGTGGCTACACCTAGTTTTAGCTGGTAGAGATGTGTAAATTCTGCCACAGGACCAGAAGGTGAAGGTGACAAAATATTTGTGTGTAGTCATAGTAACCTCCATCAACTCAACAGTATCTACATTCTTCGTATTTACTAAATTCTGTCACTATAAGATCAAAAGTCACTGTAAGATCAAATGATTGTGAGTTTTTCTAACCTGTATTATTTGGTTTGAAAATTTTTTACATAAGAGAAAGATACAGAAATGTATCATACTCATATCCTTCATATTTCCATTATTAATATCAGTGAAGATTTCATATGAGAATTTGGTATGAGCCATTTCACCAGCATTTTAACAGTTAAAAGCAAAGGTTGTCTTTTTGGGGTTTTTTTGTGTGTGTGTCTTTGAATGTTATTAGATAACATAAAAACATAAAATGACTTAAATCATTTCATTACTAGTGGGGAATTTGCAGAATAAAAGAAAATAAATGTGTTTAGAAACTCGTAAATGTTAGGAAAGTTTTATAATTGTTGAATAGTTGAGGTCTGAAGTTAGTGGAAAAACATGGTTTGATCTCCATTAATGTGCCCTCATTCTAAATGCACCAGCTCACATGTCAGCCATAGACTCTCCATGCCTGGTTAGATTTGTCTTCTTCAGTTACCACTGGGTTACTAACGTAACCAGGCTCAGTGCCTTCTCTCCAGCATGGCTTGGCTGTCACATGTAAAAGTGATCTGGCTTGTTTAAACAGAATATTTTCTTACTGTTCTCTTTGTTATTGAATATCATAGCAGAAAGCTTTGAGTTAATAAACAGCATTTCACCACTGCCTACATGTCAAAACAGGTCATAGAACCTTCAAGAGAACATCAAATCAGGAGATCAATAACATAACCATAGCTTGTGCCATACAATTTGGAATGTGACCACTCTGCCTTTTAGTCTCTTGCCAATATATTCTGTCTTCCATTAGTCTCTCATGTTCTTTGAGTATTGATCTCTTTTCTCAAATTTGATTTAAACCTTCACTAGTGCAGAAGCCAAGCTGTGCATTTCTTTTAGGTACACTGCAATACCTCAAAGTTGAAAACATAGTGGATGCCCTGAAACTTTCTTTATGATGATAACTATTTAAAACACAAAGAAGAGAGAACAATTTTATTTACTAATTTGAAAAAAAGAAGTACTTTTGAGTACTGTTACCATTTAGATATGAGTCGTCCCCTAAAAACTCATGTGTAAGCAGTGCAAAAAATTCAGAGGTGAAATGATTGGGTTATGGAGTCTTAACCTAATTAGTGCATTAATTCCCTGATAGGAATTAACTGGGTAGTAAATGTAGGCAGGTAGGATGTGACTAGAAAGGTCACAGGGGTGTGCTTCCTGGTATAAATTTTGTCCCTTGTGAGCTAGGGCTCTCTCTGCTTCCTTGTGTCATGTGCTAATCTACTTTCCTCCTTTACACTATATTCTGCTATGATGTCCTCTCTCCCCTCCTGCAGTCAGCTGTGTCTGAACTGAAACCTCTGAAATTTTTCCTCCCTTATGTTGTTCTTCTCAGGTTTTTTGATCGCAATGATGAAAAAGCTGATTAAAACAACTACCTACCTCATAGCCTTTACTATATGAAGTTGGTGTCAACAAGAATGAAGCTATAACTTTAAAGCATTCTTCTCAACCAATGATAATTTTGCCTCTTAGGAAACAGTGGGCAATGTCTGGACACAAATTGATCACCCCAGTGGAATGGGAAGTGCTGCTGGTACACTGTAGATGGAAGAAAACGATTGTAATAGTGAGGGCCATCTCCATAACAAAGAATTATTCAACTCCAAATGTCAATCATAGCCAGGTTGAGAGACCTGGTCTTATATAGTGAGGGAATCTCTGAGTAAAGAGCAATTTTAATACAAACTTCTTAATAGTGATTTCTTCTTTTCCCACTGTTCTGAAAGGCAATAATTTCAATATGTGTACTTTGTTAAACATTGTAACAGAAATAATGACGACTTTAGATGCAGACATAAGACAAAAACTATAAAAAGAAGTTGAGAAGATTTTATTACTGAAAAGAATTTCCTAGATGGAAACAAACTCTTTTTATTTCCTAATTTCCTTAGAATAGAATTAGTATCTTCCTGACTAAAAGAAATAAAGAAGATAATAACAGGTGAGGTTAAGTTATATTTATACTACCATTGTATTTCTGAAATCCTGGTAAATATCAGGGCCACTCCACAGCTTGAGATTGGCTAAGACCCAAGTTCTCTTTGCTCAATAATCCTTAGTAGAAAAATAATATCCAATAATTTCATATGTGATAAAACAAGATATGATACAATATTTATATTTCAAATAAATACACAATATTTAGTTCACTTACAGGAAAGTTTTAACCAGATAAAGATGAATCATAATATGGCAGGATTCTTGGAATTTTACAACCTGACCTTCTTGCCAGTCTTACAAAGTTTAGTTTGAAAAACCATGCTCAGGGGGCTGGGGATGTGGCTCAAGTGGTAGCGCGCTCGCCTGGCATGCGTGCGGCCCGGGTTCGATCCTCAGCACCACATACCAACAAAGATGTTGTGTCCGCCGAGAACTAAAAAAATAAATAAATATTAAAAGAAATTCTCTCTCTCTCTCTCTCACTCTCTCTCCTCTCTCACTCTCTCTTTAAAAAAAAAAAAAAGAAAAAAGAAAAACCATGCTCAGCTGTTTGGTGCAAATTAGAGTTTGTTTAACAGCAAGATCTCCTCTATTGATGGGGAAGTTGTGTACAACCTAATTCTACCTGATGGTGAAAATGTCAAAAAAACAGCACCTTATTTATGCCTATGGTTGCAAAACTTCAATACATTGTTAATTCTTCACACCCATCAGACATTCAGAATCTTACATTAACAAAATGTAAGGATATTCAGTCACCTTCTTTTTTACACAAGAGCTACTAAGTCTAAGAAACCAAGTTATCTTTGTGGATTGGTTGTTCTCTCTCTCTCTCTCTCTCTCTCTCTCTCTCTCTCTCTCTCTCTCTCTCTCAGAATACAAGTGAAGGGCATGTCCTTTCTCTCTTTCTACTTTACCTCAAGTAGATTTAGCAAAGTCCTCATTCTATTGTCTTTATATTTTTTAATGTCCTTTCCATTTTATTCTGGTTGACTTTTTTGCTATTGTTGTTTAATTATCTATATATTTCTCTCAATTGACTAGTCCCAAGAATGAATAGATATTTACCAGTTTCAGTACTTAAATTATTTTACATTTTATTTTGAAGGTTTATGAACTCAATCAATTATTTCACATGTAATTATTGAACACTTACTATATTTCTGGCTCATATAAGGTACTAGAAATATGATAATTAACAAAACATACTGTCCCTACCCTTAAGTGTCTTATACTCTTTGGAGAAGATAGACAAGGAAATTGACAACTCAGAGTAATAAGCCCTTTTGATGGAAGAAGTGGTGTCAAAAAAGAGAGGAGACACCAATGTTGAGTTTTAAGGAAGAAACAGAGGTTTTGACATATAGGCTTGAATATAGAGAGTTAGGTCTTAGGCTACCAGTTAATGAAGAATGGTTATTCCACCTGGTGGGAATTGTACTCCAAAGTGACACAATGGGATGTGTATTTTCCAAATGTCACTTCCATGTCCATGTGATACTATAGAAAGGAAGAATTGGAAACAGGGAGGCCAACCAAAAGGCAGTGGTAGTTGCAATAGAAGAGAGAAGAATCAAAGGAGATAAACAGAACTCTTATTAGTTGAGAACCAGGGCAGGAAGAGTAAAGCTAATGTAAAGTCTCTTACTTGGACCGTTAGTAAATGGTGCTACCTTTTCCCGAGCTGGAAAGCACCAAAGGGGCAAAAAGTTGAGGCCAGGAGCCAGAGAAAGAATAGGATGAGTTCAGTATTAGTCTCCTCTGTTGCAGTTACTGGGTGGGCATCCACATGTGGGGCCTGAGGTGGGCAGTGTGGTCTTATTGGTCTGAATTATAGGACAAAGGTCATCAGCAGATGGATTTGAAAATGATAATTTTTTCCCTCAATGGAATGAATCTATTATACAGAGATTAAGCTAATCTTTCAAACATAGATCCAAAAGTAAAGGGTCTCTAGCCTAGTTCTTCATGTGTATCATCAAAAGGCTTGGACATCTTTCCCCTTATCATACAATCACATTCCTGACCACTGCCTTTGCCAGAAGATTGACTGGAAATAATATTCATCTCCTGCACTTGTATAGTCCTTCACAGTTTACTAAAATTCTTTCCCATGCAGCTCTGGACCAAGTCTCAAGTCTGTGAGCTGGCATTAGAGAAGCAGCCTGGGGCCAGGAAACCAGGACAGAACCACAGACCAGGAGTTCTAATGAGGTTGTTGCAAGTATTTATTCTGGGGTCACAGCCAGTGTTCAGAACCAGAAGTCAGAGAGTTAACCAAGCCAAGACCCAAGATCCAAGCCAGGAGTCGGAGCCAAGGGTATGGGCAAAGCCAAGAAGCAGTCACAGGATTAGCACATCAGAACAAGCCCCAGAACGGCTGCTGAACCCATGGTCCTCCCTGAGGCCCTGTGTCCTTTGGAGGCATTCTGTGTCCACGGACTGGCATTCCCCAAAGAATGCAATCTAGGAGGTGAGAATGGGACAACTGAGAATAACCTCTGCCTTTGCAGGAACTTTTGCCTTGAAGAACACACCAAGAGTCTTATGGAGAGTGTCTTAAATCCCTTCTGCACATTCTTTTAAAACAGGTAAGTTTTTTTTTTTTTTGTAAAAAAAACCTAACTCTGAATATTATTTATGAATGCATTAAAATATCTGGCAGTCAAGGAAGCCTTATTTTACATCAAATTAAAGTCAATGGAAAAATATGATTTCAAATTTAATTGGATTTCTCTCCAAGAATTTTAAAAATAGAAAATGCCAAATTCTATTTTGAGTAATTTCCTATGATATCATATAATTGGTCTTCCTTTATTCACCTTATTCTAGGGAACTTCCTTTTTTCACCCAGATTTCCTTCTGTTTATTTTAGATTTGATGTAGCAAAAAAAAAGACTAAAATCACCTAAGTAAGAAACCAGTTTAGGTGATTTTTCTCTAATTAAGAACCAGTTTACTGACCTAGTTTTCTCCAAAATAAATGTTGCAAAATAGACTTGTCTTTTTAAATATAATTTTGAGTAGATGATATATTCAAAAATAGCTCAAAAAACTTTAAAATTCCATTTAATAAGTATACTAGGAATAAGATCCCTTGGAATATGATAATTAACAAAAAATACTGCCCCCACCCTTACATGTCTTATAGTCTCTGGAGAAGATAAACAAGCAACTTAGTAATACAGAGTAATGAGGCCTTTCTTTGCTGGCAGAAGTGTTTAGTTTTGTGCCCCCGTGGTGGTTTAGTTCCATACCACCACACATGAAAGTAAACACTGTCATTAATTCCTTGCTAATTCTTCAGAATTTTACAATTTATAATCACATATAAAACTATGTTCTCATTTCTTCCCTTTCTAAGAAAAACATAGCACATTGCTTACTCTGAACCTTGCCCTTTTTTTGGTATAAGTAGAGATTTTTCACATTCTTTAGAGTTGCATAGTATTCCATTGTTAAGATGTACGTAATAATTTAACCAATCATTTAATAGAGATAATTAACATAGAAATTTATGCTGTTTCCAGGTGTTTATAGCTACAAACAATATAGTCATGTCACACTTGTCTATACACCATATTGTACTTATGCAATTATATCTCAAAAAGGCAAGAAATAAATTTGATGAATTAGGATGTTTTGCATTTTTAATTGTAATATAGATAAAGACCTTTCACAGTATCACATCAATTCCTATTTCCCCATGGCCTCACCAACAAACACTTTAAACAAACTTTTTTTTTTTAATTGTTGGTCGTTCAAAACATTACATAGTTCTTAATATATCATATTTCACAGTTTGATTCAAGTGGGTTATGAACTCCCATTTTTACCCCGTATACAGATTGCTGTATCACATCAGTTACACTTCCATTGATTTACATATTGCCATTCTAGTGTCTGATGTATTTTGCTGTCTATCCTATTCTCTACTATCCCCCTTCCCCTCCCCTCCCCTCCCCTTTTCTCTCTCTACCCCCTCTACTGTAAATCATTTCTTCCACTTGTATTATTCTTCTCTTACCCCTCCTTTCCTCTTATATGTAATTTTGTATAACCCTGAGGAACACCTTCCATTTCCATGCGATTTCCCTTCTCACTCCCTTTGCCTCCCACCTCTCATCCCTGTTTAATGTTGATCTTCTTCTCATGCTCTTCGTCCCTACCCTGTCCTTGGTTACTCCCCTTATATCAAAGAAGTCATTTGACATTTGTTTTTTAAGGATTGGCTAGCTTCACTTAGCATAATCTGCTCTAATGCCATCCATTTCCCTCCAAATTCTATGATTTTGTCATTTTTTAATGCAGAGTAATACTCCATTGTGTATAAATGCCACATTTTTTTTTATCCATTCATCTATTGAAGAGCATCTAGGTTGGTTCCACAATCTTGCTATTGTGAATTGTGCTGCTATGAACATCGATGTAGCAGTGTCCCTGTAGCATGCTCTTATTAGGTCTTTAGGGAATAGACCGAGAAGGGGAATAGCTGGGTCAAATGGTGGTTCCATTCCCAGCTTTCCAAGAAATCTCCATACTGCTTTCCAAATTGGCTGCACCAATTTGCAGTCCCACCAACAATGAACAAGTGTACCCTTTTCCCGCATCCTCTCCAGCACTTGTTGTTGTTGGACTTCATAATAGCTGCCAATCTTACTGGAGTGAGATGGTATCTTAGGGTAGTTTTGATTTGCATTTCTCTGACTGCTAGCGATGGTGAGCATTTTTTCATGTACTTATTGATTGATTGTATGTCCTCCTCTGAGAAGTGTCTGTTCAGGTCCTTGGCCCATTTGTTGATTGGGTTATTTGTTATTGTCTAATTTTTTGAGTTCTTTGTATACTCTGGATATTAGGGCTCTATCTGAAGTGTGTGGAGTAAAGATTTGTTCCCAGGATGTAGGCTCCCTGTTTATCTCTCTTATTGTTTCTTTTGCTGAGAAAAAACTTTTTAGTTTGAGTGAGTCCCATTTGTTGATTCTAGTTATTAACTGTTGCGCTATGGGTGTCCTATTGAGGAATTTGGAGCCCAACCCCACAGTATGTAGATCATAGCCAACTTTTTCTTCTATCAGACGCCGTGTCTCTGATTTAATATCGAGCTCCTTGATCCATTTTGAGTTAACTTTTGTGCATGGCGAGAGAAAGGGATTCAGTTTCATTTTGATGCAAGTGGATTTCCAGTTTTCCCAGCACCATTTGTTGAAGATGCTATCCTTCCTCCATTGCATGCTTTTAGCCCCTTTATCAAATATAAGATAGTTGTAGTTTTGTGGATTGGTTACTGTGTCCTCTATTCTGTACCATTGGTCCACCTGCCTGTTTTGGTACCAGTACCATGCTGTTTTTGTTACTATTGCTCTGTAGTATAGTTTGAAGTCTGGTATCGCTATACCGCCTGATTCACACTTCCTGCTTAGCATTGTTTTTGCTATTCTGGGTCTTTTATTATTCCATATGAATTTCATGATTGCTTTCTCTATTTCTACAAGAAATGCTGTTGGGATTTTGATTGGCATTGCATTGAACTTATAGAGAACTTTTGGTAATATCGCCATTTTGATGATGTTAGTTCTGCCTATCCATGAACAGGGTATATTTTTCCATCTTCTGAGGTCTTCTTCTATATCTCTCTTTAGGGTTCTGTAGTTTTCATTGTATAAGTCTTTCACCTCTTTCACTTTAAACAAACTTTTGACTTTTGCTACTCTGTAAGTGAATAACTCTGGTATCATGACACTGTTTAATTGGGATAGCTTTTATTATGGGTGTTATAGAGCATCTGTTCATATATAAGAGACAATGGTATGTTTCCTATGCACAAACTTTGTATTTCTCTTAAATTTTTGTTTCTTTTAAATTATTGATTTCTAAAAGAACTTTATGATATCAGCCCCTTTTCTACAGCATGAATACCCAGAACGAGCTTTGTTTATCTTTAGAATTTTAAATAATTTTGGCTAGGCACAAGTTTTTGTTTTCATTTTCATTTGCCAAATTTATTAATCTGGTTTGGCTTTTATAAGACAAGAAAATGAAAAATACATTAATAATATAATCAAAATACATCTTTCTTCCAATATAGCATTACACTTAAAATCTGGATTTCACTAGATACAGGAAAAAAAAAAAAAACACTATCCAAAATCACCACACTGATTAGCATGGAATGAAAGGTGATGACCAAAAGACACTGAAGAAAAGAAATAAAAATAGAAGTCAAAAAACATAACGAGGCATAACCAAAAAATGTTCAGAAATTATGTTAATGCAACTGCAGGATGAAAGAAGAGTGAGGTGAATGGAAAACGCAACTTTCCCTAGTCACAACCTTATAAAAATGTCAATTTATCTGAAGTTAATGTATACTTTTTTTTTACACATTTTTTCCTGTTTTAAGAACTCATTATCATTTGGAAGTGTCCCCCAAGGGCACATGTGTTAATGTCTTGGTGTTCACCATGTGGTGTTGTCTGGTGGCAGTAGGACCTTTAAAAAATGGGGCTTCTATAAACACTGGTGTGGCTACATCTCTATAGTATGCTGATTTAATATCTTTTGCATACATAGTGAGGAGTGGGATAGGTGGATTATATGGTGGTCCCATTTCTAGTTTTTTTGAGGACTCTCCATATGTGGAAGTTAGTCCAAAATAAAGAAGAAAAAAAAAGGGGGGTGAAAAAATATCAGTGGAATAGAAGAAGAGGGTAAGGAGGAGGAAGACAGAATGAGTCTGACCTAACTTTCCTATGTACACACATGAATAGACCACAATAAGTCTCACTCTTATGTACAACCCCAAGACACTAACTTAAAAAAAATCTTAAATAAGTAGCAGACACATCAATAGGATGGAAGGAAGGGAATAGGGGCAGGAAGAAGGGGAGGGAAAGGGAAGTACTGGGGACTGAATGAGAGCAAATTATATTTCATGCTTTTATAATTATGTCAAAATGAATTCTAATGTTATGTATAAGTAAAAAGAATCAATACAATTTTTTTAATGGAGTCTCATGCAAGGAAGTTAGGTCATTGGTGTTATCTCCAGAGATATTGGGATCCCAGACACTCTCTCTCGCTTTTGGCCACCTGGCTGTCATTAGGTAAGTGGTTCTCCTCTGTCACATGCTATTGCCATGACATGCCACAGGACCAAAACAATAAGGCCAAGTAACAATGATCTGAACCATTCACCAAAATAAACCTTTCCTTCGTATAAGTCATGCATTTATCTCAGGTGTTTTGCCACAGTACAGAAAACTAACACAGAACTAGCCAAAATAATTATAAAATCTACATGAGAAAAAAAGGACACAAGAATATGCATGAAAATCTAATACAGAAAAAGCCCTAATGTAAATTAGTTCTACAATGTTAGAACATATTATAAATCCTCAATAATTAAAACAGTATTCAATTATCACATAAATATCAACAAACTTTGTTATAAGAAATACAAAAACAAGTCTAATAAATATACCAATTGAGTTTACAATCAAAACATCACCTCAAATCAGTGCAGAAAATCCAACTATTCTATAAATTTGCTGGACACATGGATACCCACCCAAAACAAAATATTGGATTCATACTTCATGCACTCCAAGTACCATTTAATCAATGCATCAATATTCCTAAAAAATGGAAGGAGGGGGGAAGGAGAGGAAAGGGAAGGGCAGAGAAGGTGGGGAGGATAGGGAAGAAGAAAGGGAAAGAGAGAGGGAGGGGAGAAGGAAGGAAGAAAATGCATTGTAGGTGAGCTGTTTCATAACTTTGAAACAGTGAAGACTTCTAACCATGAAGCAAATATGCATTTTAGTATTTTTTAAAAATTGTTCTACACTATTCTAAAACTTTAAGATTTTTTTCCTGGAATAAAATACCAGTCTGTGCCAAACCTTAAGCAGCTATTTTTCAGAAATAAATGTACAGTCTATTTTCTTTCAAGTAGAGTGATATATATAAAAATATCAGGGAAATATAAACACAGAAAAGGAATCTGATTTTAAAGGGCCTCTGGTTGAAATACTGAAATAAAAATTCTGAGAGATCTTTCAAGTTAAGTATGCTAATCCCTTGTATATTTTAGAAGGAACATGGATTATAAAGATTTACAGTCAGAAGATACAGGTTCAAGTTCTCATTCTCTCCCTTACCAAACACATAACCTTAGGAAAATGACTTAATCTTTCTGAAATTTAATTTTCTAATCAACTAATGGGATTAATGAGATAATTCCTATCAATGTCACAGGGTTAGTATTGTGATCGAATAATCTAATACATCTGAATTAGACTTCATAATCTTTAAAAACTACACAAACATTCATTGCTATTTAATAAGTTATATATTAAGCACACAAAAAATGTAACTTTTGGGGGCTGGGTTTGTGGCTCAGTGGTAGAGTGTTCGCCTAGCATGCTTGAGGCATTGAGTTTGATCCTGGGCACCACATAAAAATAAAACAAAGGTTATTGTGTCCACCTGCAACTGGAGAACAAATTTTTAAAATATGTCTAACTTTTAAATATTTTTAATTGTAGGTGGACACAGTGCCTTCATTTGTTTGTTTGTTTGTTTTTATGTGATGCTAAGGATCAAACCCCAGTGCCTCACACTTGCTAGGCAATTGCTCTACCACTGAGCCACAACCTCAGCCCCATATTTATGTTTTAATATAAGAAATCCAGATTATCAAGTTTATGGGGACACTCTATGGAGCGTGATAGCCATCTTGGAATTTATAGAGCCGATGTTAAAACATGTTTGCTGCTTTCTATGAAACTACATTTTATTGATTTGAACTTTATTATATAAAATAAATTGGATCACTATGAAGAAAAATAATTATCCCAAATGGCAAATTATCATCTGCTAGGAGTCAATGTATAGAAGCAGCAGAAGGTGCTGTGAGAAGTTGAGGCAGAGACAAGTCCCTGCCACCTTTATTGAAGCCAGTCCAAAGAATAGAGTGCTCACAAAGACTCCGTGGAGGGATGTTAGCTAAGAAAGAAACAAAGAATGTGGCCATCCCTGTTCTCCTGTGGGACCATTACTGCTGTGCCCAACCTCTCTATCCACAGAGACACACTAGTGGCAAGATGAAAAATGATGGCCTCTTTGCCCCTCTGGGTTTTAATAACTCAGAGAAAGGAATTTTCAGATATAATGTGTGATATACCCCAATAACAACAACGACAAAAAAATATTTGAAATAAAAATACCATGAGAGGAGAGTATCTTAGGTTTTGTTTTGTAATCTTAAATATACTATGCAGGTGGGTAGGTTCAAGCCAACTAGCTCCTTATAACAATATTCAGATGGATTCTATATACCTAGACTAGGAAGTGATTCTCTAGAAATGACTAGGCTCACCTTCTGGGCTGAAAAAGTGTACAGTTTACAATATATAGTTATATACTTTACAGCACACAGAATGTATTCTAATCCCATTTCTGTTCACAAGAATGGAACAAACCAAATTAAAAAATCAACAACCTTTCTCCTGCCTCCCCCCAAAAGAAAGAATAAAAGTCTTTTTGGGCTGGGGTTGTGGCTCAGTGATAGAGTACTCGCCTATCATGTGCAAGGCCCTGGGTCTGATCCTCAGCACCACATAAAAATAAATAAATAAAATAAAGATATCGTGTCCAACTAAAAACTAAACTTTTTTTTTTTTTAAAGTCTCTTGTGTTCAGGAAAAAATATTGACCATATTAGTATGAATCCTTTCACAACATTGCTCAGTTTTCTTGTCTCATAGTTTCTCCTTTCTTTAAGGTTTGCGTTGCTAATATTAGACAAATTTTTCTGTGCTTGTTAATTTGCCCAAACAATGTTTTTTATCAATTGCATTATTGGAGTGGTCATCAACAGAATTCAATGTGACTGAACTGCTCTGCATATGTTCTGAAGAGCATTGGTGTCTGTGTTGACACTCAGATTGATAAGGTGTAGCTTGAACTTGTGGGCTATGCATCTTAGTTCCACTCACTACCAATGGTAAGCTGGAATTGGTTTCTACCACTTGCCAGAGCTGGTTATATACATCTCTTTCCAAATCTGACATCAGTGACACTATGGCAGTGGCTTAAAATTGGCCACAGTAGGAGTGTTTACACCATGGAAAATGGCAAAAGCTAAAACTACTCTGCTCCCCAAGAAAGCCACTTTTATTTTCCAGCACACACTATCTTATTTTCTCTCCATAGGACCACTGCTTTCTGACCAGTTGTGATAAAAGGGGGACCTTAAATACAATTTGACAGATTTGCATTCACTCATAATACAAACTGAAAACAAGTGCCTCCTTACACCAAAACAGGAACCATGCTGTGCCAGGTATAATACCATTTGACATCTTCCAGAAGCAGGGCCTTGAGCTGTTAACTCTATAATCACTTTATGGCACTGTTGGGGACCCATTCTTGAAAGGCAGTCATATTTCTAGCTGGCAAAAATTGAGTCCAATCTTTTTTGTAGTGAGTGATTTGGTTTGCTTGGTTTTAAACTGTCCCCAATGCACTAAGGTCATCAAAATTTAATGGTAGCTTGCTAAAGTTGAATTCAATTGGCTGAACGAGAACAGACAGATATGAGAAGATATCGTAGTGTAACTGTTTGCACACTAGTGCGCCATTATTTGCAGAAGAAATGCAAAAAAAAAAATCAAAAGTTGAAATAATCAGTTACACAAAGCTTAGTGTGTGGAGAGTGGGAGGAAGGGCTGCATTGCTGCTGCTCAGTGATCCATTAATGAACTAGGCTCCATTGTTCTTGGGCAACAGTGTAGGGATAATGTTGATGCCCAGTGGATTCTGTTTTCTCTATCCAATCTCCTTTCCCTGACTCTACCTTTCAGCAAATATGTTGCCGAGATGACCACAAACACTTACCCTCTTAAATGCCAGATTATTCAAAATCTTCCTTCAATGGATGTCCTGTATGGTATTTGTCATTTGCTTACGTGCCTCCAAAACTTAGAGGTTGAAGACATAATGCCCTTTCTCCCATATCTCAGAATGTGAATTTTGAGATAGAACCTTTACAGAAATAAGATAAAAATGGTATCTTTAAGGAGGGTCCTACTCCACTATGATTTAGGCTCTTATAAGAACAGGAGATTTGGATACAGGTGACACCACACACAGGCACCATATAAAGACACTGGAAGAAAACAGCTATTTTCACATTTCAAAGAAACAACCCTGTCAATACCTTGATCTTGAACTTCCAACCTTTAGGTACTTGAGAAAATAAACCTGTGTTATTTAAGCAACCCAAACCCAATCTGGCATTTTGTTACGACATTGTCTAGTTACAGATAACTAGCCCTAGCCCTAATTAAGACAGTACTCTCTATTGTAGACTGAATTGTGTCCACCCCAAATTCTTATGTTGAAGCTCTATCAATGGGTGACTGCCTAGATACCAGGGAAAAAAGTCTTACCGTACACCAATCCTGACAGCCTCTTGACTGTGGAACTCTAGTCCTCAGAAATTTTGAGAAAATTAATTTCTACTGTTTATGCCACCTAGTCTGTGTGATTGGCTATGGCAGCTAAGCAGACTGTTATACTTTTCCTTTGTATGCTGTGCTGCAAAGTCAGTATTGGAAAATCATTAGACAAATGCAGTTACCTATGAGGCAATATCAAAAATAGAATCTAAGAATAAAATAATTCCATTTTGATTTTCTAAAACTTCAAGTTTATTTCAAACAAGAAATGAATAAGTTACACTTCACTATCATGCTTTTTTTCTGCTTCTGAAAGCTCAATTCTCAAAATAGGAAATGTAAAAAGTAACCACATTAAGTTACTGGTAGAGAGTAACCTTAGAGACCACCTATTTTGCTGTTGGGGTATAATTCTTCACTGAAATTATTCATCAGTATGGTTACCTAGGAAGAAACATGAACACTGCATGACCACCAGGCTATCATGTGTTCTACCAATGTCAGAGTCATCCAAATATATGGTGAATTACTGTGATGCCCATTAGCCTCTGCACCTTGGAAGATGCCCCACTGAATCACTGATTAGCACTATAGAAGAAATTCAAAACAGACCAACTGAATGTTTTTCATGGTTCTGTCATTCCAACTCTGAATCATTTTCAATCTTCTCTTTGCCTTTTAAAGTAACCAGGGTGGTTGGTATCAACAAATCCCCTTGAGTCTCCAGCTTCTAGCTTCTAGTTGACTTTATCAATAGAGTAGATCAAGAACTAGAGGAGAGTGAGGCTAAGGTTTTTTATTACAGATGACTGAGGAGTGATTGAAGTTGTCTTTTGCAGATTACCACTGCAGTCATCAGCCCTCTTCATTAGATCCCCTCTCTGAGATCCTGTAACCTATTCTTCTTTTATACCTTTATATTTAGATTGGTAAAACCTCCTCCTCTTCCAAATGACTGGCTACTGCACCTAACCTTCTTAACATGGGTATTGCCTACAGCTTTGTAAACAATCTCTTTATTAAACTTTACTGATGTATAAGTCAGGTTTTTTTTTTGTTTGTTTTTGTTTTTTTTTTACTGTTGCAATGAAAAGATCTAACCCAGAACAACTGTAGAGGAGGAAAAGTTTATTTGAGAGCTCACAGTTTCAGAGCTTTCAGTACCTAAGGAGACTGGCTCCATTCTTCAGGGTTCAAGGTGATAGAGAACATCATGGTGGAAGAGCAAGGCAGAGGGAAGTAGCTCGTATTATGATCAGAAGGCCAAGAGAGTGATCTCCATTTGACAGACACAAATATACATCTCAAAACCAGGCCTCCAATGCCCCACCTCCCTTCAATTACCACTCAATTAATCCCACCAGGTGATCACTTCACTGATTGGGTTAAGGCTCTTGCAACACAATCATTTACCCTCTGAATCCTCTCACACGGTTGTATATGTGAACTTTTGGGGGACACCTCACATCCAAACCATAACATTCCATCCCCTGGCCCCCAAAAGCTCATGCTTATTTGACAATGCAAAATACATTTAGTCCATTCCCAAGAGTCCCTATAGTCTCAATAGTTCTGAGATACTCAAAGTTCAAGTCCAAAATCTTCTCTGAGGCTCAAAGCCATCTTGCATTGTGAGCTCCTATAAAATTAAAAGCAATTTACAAATATCCAATATAAAAAGGTACACAGTAAACATTCCCATTAACAAAAGTAGGGGCATAGGAAGAAGGGATGGGACAAAAGCAAGACAGAAATCGGCCAAAAAGTCCTATAGTTCTGTGTGTGGCATCTAGAGCACATGGTATGATATCATCTCCAAAAGACTTCTGTAACTCTGCCCCTGCACCTTGTTGGTTGTAGCCCAAGTGGCCTTTCTACTGACTTGTCTAGTTCAATCTCTACAGCTTTCCTAGGACAGTGTCCCACATTACTGGAATTTCTTAATCTCGGAGATCTCCACTGTAGCTTCGTCTTCCTCTGCACATCTCCATGCTTTGCCCTCTAGGGGGCTGCCTGCAGGGACTCTGACCTGTTGCACGTTGCTTGGCCTTCCGGGCCTTCCTTTGAAATCTTCCACCAGATTAAGAAATCTATCACTTTTAAAATCAGTCTCACAGAAACTCTTACCACATGGGCAAAATGCAGACAACTTCTTAGCAAGAACATAACAGTAATGGCCTCTAGCCCAATTACCAATAGTGTCCTCTTGAGCCCTGTTTTCATTGTCTGCGGTTCTACTGGCATTCTGGTCTTCTGTGATTCCTCCAGAATTGACCATTAAGCTCTGCTTACAACAATCTAAAGCATTTCCTGCGTGCACTGCTAAGCATCTTGAAATTCCTCCAACCAAGTCCAGAATGTTCCCAAAGCTTCTGAACCACATGGTCAGGTTAAGTCACAGCAATGGCCCCACTCTGGGTACCAATTTCTGTATTAGTCAGTATTCTCTAGAGGAACAGAAACAATAGGAATTATGATAATAAGAAGGGGATTTATTTGATTAGCTTACATGGCCAGCAGCCAGAGAGCCTACAATGGCTGTCTGCAGGCTGGAGAACTGGACCAAGCAGCAGCTATGCAGTCTAAGAGGCTGAAGCCTCAGAACAAGAGGGATCAATGATGCTATCCACTCCAAGACCAAAGACTTCTAGAAACTCCCTGGAGAATTACTGGCAGAGCTCATTTTGGAAGACTGAAGGAGCAAGAGTCTGATATCCTCTGGTGATTACAGCAACAAACAAGAACCAGTTCAAGAAGAATTGAGCTTGCATCTGCTACTGCTTCCTTATTCTTCCAATTTTTTTTATTCCACCCAAGCCACCATCCTATTGGATGGTGTTGTCCATGCTTAGGGAGGGTCTCCACTTCAGTTCCCTACCATACATGCCAATCATTCCTAGAACACACCTTCATTGACAAGCCCCGGAAGCCTCTTAATCTTTGGCATCTCTTAATCCAATCAAGTTGACAATCCAAATTTACCATTACAACTGAATTGGCCACTTTTGCAAGAGAACTTACACCAAATACACCAGTCTTCTTCATATCCCCAACCCAAGTAACTGTGGAGAAATATGTTCCCACATAAAGATCTTTCTGTTTTTGTAATTTCTCTTCTGAAGCTCTCTTTCCATTTTTCATCTGACTGACTCTCTTTCATCATTTCAGAGTTCTATTTACAGTCATTTTTTTTTTAATTTTAGAAGTCCCTCCCTCTTCTTGTCATTATTCCATTTCATGTCTTAGCATTTATCAGAATCAAAGTATATATTTATTCATTCAGTATCTATCACTCACCTTTTTCTATGGACTCCATAGGATTAGAGATCATGGCTATATTACCATGTATTCAGTGGTCACAATCATGCATGGGAATAGTAGGCTCTCAATAATTATACACATCTACTTATCACCCACCCCTATTCCCCCTGCTTTCTTCACACAAATGCATGCACCCACACAGACCATATTCACAATGCACATACACATTTAAGATATCTATAACATTTTAATAGCTAATTTCTACAGGCTGCCTTATATGCTGTTTTAACTGAGTAACATATATAAAAAATTTCAGAAGAGAAATGGGAATAATGTCTGACTGCCCTATTACCTATGTGTTTCAGGTTCCTAGAAATATACATATACTAATGAATTGAATCCATAAATTGTTACTAATCTGGTACATCATTCCCAAGGAGGGAATTGAACATTGGAGAAAATGGTCTCAATCATTAATTAGGCCCCCATTCCTATTTTTAAATAAAAAGTAGCACATCAATAGCAAGTTAAAGTATAATGATGGAACACTTAATATTAAGTGAAAGAAAAACCAAGGAGTTATGGATGAGGTTTGAAACACTTTGGAGTCTGCACAAGAAGGGATTTGGTCTTTTTCTTTCCACCTATAATTCATAATTGAGATGACATTGGCTCCTCTAGTGTACATAGAGATTGTGGAAAGATTGAACATTTAAAAGATTTTGAACATGTCTAGAGATGTCTCTCCCCTTAATTGCATAAGGGCAAAGCTTTTATTTCAACTCTGGCCAAGGAAACCCTCGTCTTAAAACTGTTTTCATTCGATAAAATGTTTACTCTCCGAGGAAAGAGGCAGGACTGTGCCCAGTTGATGAGCCAGCTCTGAAGTGGTTATGTATGAAAAAAGGAGAGATCCAAGGAATGGGCAAAGAAAACTTGCCAAAATTATCATGACATCAGGGTGATAGATCAAATCCATGACCTTGCAAATCTTGGGAAATTTGTGTATACAAAACCCATGGCACAATCATGAAACTTCTAAAGACATTCTCCAAACAGTCATATATTACAAACTGCTAAATTGTATATCACATTGAATAAGATGTTAATGTTTTAAAGACTTTGAAAGCAAACATGCTTATATATGCAGATTTCAGTTATAGAGAAATCCTTGTCTTAATTCAACTGTGCATACCTTTTTCTTTCCACAAATGTAGCCCAACTGCCAGGCAGCTGAAAGATAAAGACAAACACTGAGAACAAAGCCCAGCACCAGAACTAAGAGATTTGATTCATGCTCTGAGGTTCCATGCCACTTCTGGCTGCCATGAGATGTTTACTACATATAAAGGACAGAGGGAGTGAACATTGATTATGAGCTCACTTGAAAGTCTCTCACACCCAATAAACTGTGTTTCATTTAGGAGGTCTGGTTGGGATCAGCTGAGACCATCCTATCAGTGTGATTGCTCTGGAAGTTCTGAGATAATCCTGCATGGTCGCAAATATTATTACTTGATCAATAAAAACCTCATTTTGCAATGCTAGAATGATGAAGATAAATAATACATACACAATTAATGACTATGGCAGGGGTTTGGAGTTAAATAGCCTTGCCTCAGTACTTCCACTGTTTTACTATGAAACTCAGTTTATTGTGCTCCTTCCTCAGTTCCCAGACTCAATTTTATCTACCTATGTCATGCAAGCTACTTTGCTAGAAAATGAGGAGATACCAAGATGACTAAGAAATTTAACATGTAATAAAAAGTGTAGCCTAGTCATGGTAATGTACATTAATACCTATAGCAGGGGAAACATTAGGATTAACCACATCAGGAGTCACTAAGTCTTACAGCTGAGGGAAAGCAAAAAAAAATTCTTATAGCCAAAGTCCTTGAGTTGAGCTGACAAGCTAGATATTCATTTTCACTCTTGATTTGTATTTACTAATTACACTTAAGATTTTAATGAAGGCAGTTTTTATCCTTAAACAAATATCTTTCTGATGAGGATCCACCTTGGATTTTGATGAGGAATAAACTGTACCATTTCTGGAGGAAAAAGTGGCTCAGAGATGAAAAGTACAATTGAAATTGTACAGCAAATAACACACCTACAATCCTGTAGGCTGCCACTGTGGCATAGCATTTAGAATTTATTTGAGTTATATAACCTGTGTTTAAAAAAAAAAAGTTCTTAGAATATAAAAGTTTAAGATCTACACATAAGTGCCTACCATTGGAAATCAAACATATTAGACACCTTTTCAACAGTTTTGAGTATTTGTGTGAACCAATCTCCACCAGTGTAGTCTTTGGTGAAGGAAGAGGAGGCAAGAAAAAGTGTTAAAGGATGTCTAAGGAAGTTTAATAGCCATGGAAGAGGAAATTGTTTAGAAACTAAGAAATGAAAAGATACAAATTCTGAACTGAGTCTTCAGCACCGAGATCATCAGCACACATGGTACACTTTAAATATTTGTTTTAAAATATAATGAATTAATTTCTAGTTTTCATGGACAAAATGATGAGCACAAAAGACTATAAATTTCAGGTAGTTCGACCATGGCATGCACCATGTGAAGAACAGCATGACCAAGGCGGTATGAAGTGACTCTCCCATCTTCACTTATCTAGAACAAAGTGTGCATGATGCAGAGGAAGCACATGGGACGAAGAATAAAATTCAGGAGGTTCCATCATGCATTAAATATGTTGATAGGTCCTGTACATAAAATATCCTTTTATTTAATCCTCAAAACCCTATAAATTAGATATTACTCTTCATCCTACAGTTAAGAAAACTAAATTGCAAGTGTAAACAGTGGACATGTTCAAAAGAAATAAGGAAAAGAGAAAGCGTCTTCAGGTCAAAGACACAAAGCACCCCAAATTAAATTCTCCTTCTAAACATTGACATATTAATTTATCCCTTTTACTAAAAATAACAATAGGCAAATTGTATACATAAGAAATGTTTCTGTGGGATTGCACATGTATGCCCATTTACATTGGCTGATAAAACTAAATCCCCCTTTGGAAAAAAGTAATGAACAAATCCAGAAAACAGCTTCAACAAAACCTCCTATAAATGATCTCAGTTCTGTTTTGGAAGAAACTACTCTCTAAGGAGAAATGAAGTAAGTTTTAGTTTCAACATTCACTCTCTTTTTGTACCATTCATGAATAAATTGGGCTAATTGTTGAATGTGAGAAGTGATGGTTTTATGATACATATGTTACTGACCCCAAACTATTGGTGGCTACATTCAACATCTTTAAGAAAGAAGTTAGGTTGAGTCTAGAAAAAAGAGCTGTGATTCCCAAGTTCAGTCTTGTATGCTCTTTGCAGCCCACATGTATGTACGATAGGTAACTCCAGATAACAAGTCCACAAACCTGAAGCACTGAGGAGTTTCAAATATCACATAACATTTCAATATTTAATATGTATTTGAAGCATATCAATTTCTGCATATAAAGAGTGACTAGCACATCATGCATTACAATGTCATACTAGTTCTGAGGAACAACGGCTTTCAATTTAAAGAATAAAACACCCTCCAGCTGAAGAAAATTCTCACATTACAATATGTTTAAAAGAATCTATTCCAGTTGTGGTTGGTTGTCTATGAGAAATCTTTTTTCATAGGGAAAAAAAATGAACATTCCCATGTGAAAGTCTTTCTTGCAAGAGAAAAAAACTGCACATTGCATTTTATACAAACTAGGTGAATTCAAAATGATGGATCATTTCAAAAATATTCATTATACTATTTACTTACATAAATGTGGTTGTATAAAAAGTAAAAAAGGAATGCATTCACAATTGGTTTAAGTAATTTTCTCTTGGCAAACCACCATATAAAACAGGGGCGTCATGGCGCCACAGAATTCTGAATTGTGGTGGAGCATCATCAGTACACATGGCATTAATCTTTGTCTCGTTGCAGGAGACACCCTTGCTTGCATTAGCAGGCTGCCTCTTAAATGTAAGATGGTGTAATGTAACTCAGGTTTAAATAACACAATAAATAAGATCTATTTCTCTTTGGTCTTTCTCACCAATTTTTTCCAACCCCTTTTTGTTAAAGTGTCTCTTGTTTTTTTTTTTTTTTTTTTACAAATTTTAATGTAAATAACAACATATTTATGGGGCGGGGTGGGGGATTTCCAAAGTGTATGGTAAAAGAAGAAGCTCAAGGGATTAACATCAATTTTTTAATATGTTAAGCAATTGAAAGATTTTTTTTTAACTGTCTTACATATGTGAACATAGCATAATGACTTACCCCACTTTCTTACTTGTCATTTAGCAAACTGACAGTCTCAATATTTTGGAAGTCTCACTGTTTTATATCACTTCATGGTCCCCATGACAAGGGAACATTTAGTTGCCTTTAATGTCTTCTAATTAAATACTCAAAACATTCTTAAATTCTTCTTTGTCCAAATATAGATTATTTTAAAATAACATACTTTTCCAAATGCATTTTTCTATTGAACTGAGAAGCTTTCAGAAACTGTCCCCACTGAACATAATGACTATTTAAGGAAACAAGCTATTTATGTGGAAATATTAAGAGGGATGATTTTGATAACCCACACTCAAGGCCAAAATAAGGATCATTGGGACTTTTACTGAAGAAGTTAATGGAGGCCAGGCCATTGGCAAATGACCTTGAAATCCCTCGATGTAGCCTCAAATTGGCTTCAGCACAAGCTTATTATTAATGCAGACAGCTAGTTTATACCATGAAAAGCACATGGTATCTCTCTATGAAACCATAGCTGTCACTCAGGGTCCCCCAGATGCAAATAAAAGCATCAATGGGACTGCATCTTTACACTTTTTCATGTATTTAATAAATATACAAGTTTATTAAATAGCATTTTGTTTCCTATGAAAATTAGAATTCATCTGCTCAGTAGAACCTTTATGTACACATACACATACACACACACACACACACACACACACACACACATGAATTATTATATAAAGGTATTAAAATGAAACGTATTATCTTACAAAACTTGACTCAGAATTTAAATTTTTCTTTCCTCTGATTAGTAATACCCTGGAGACACATATCAAAAACCTTTGTTTTTAGGTAACACAACACCTAAAAACCATTTTCCCTAGTATTTTTGAAAGTTGATATATTTTAGATCTTGCACACATACACACACATACACTCACTTAGTCACCCAGGCAGAAAGGAGTTGTTTGCTCAGTTTGCAGATACATAATCATTAGGGGATGGGTTTCACTATGGGAAATTTGAGTACCATATATTGTGAGTGTAAAATAAGGAAATAAAGCCTGGAAAGTTAGAATAATAATAATAATGTTGTTTTGTTGTTGTTATTATTATTATTATTATTATTATTATTATTATTATTATTATTATTATTATTAGAAATTCATGTTTAGAACTTTAAAAAGAGAGAGAAAGGAAAGAGGAAAAAAATCTCCTAATGGTATAGCATTAACAAATACTTTTTCATATGAATAAAATCTGTAATCAGTTAGATAAGAGCAATGTGCTTTTTTTTGGCATTTAATCAAACAATGAAATCATATACACATTTCCTGACACAAAAGACAAATGATGTAATAATCTGAAGGAGTTTCTCTATCTCCTTGGAACTTTGCATACTTGACTTGTTTTCCATATTTTGTGACTTTAAATGGTGGGAAAATTATATTAAAATGCTTGTAGCAGTTCCTCTAAACTAGCATCCTTTTTGTTTTATTGTATTTAATATAAAAGCAGCAATTATTTGATTTCAAAGTTATGAAAATATGTACCTTATGAGAAAACAAGCAATTTAAGCTTTAATTGGTGTCATTTTTCACAGAACTGGCAAGATTCTTGCATCCCTGGCACGTTGTTTTTCTATAAAACTGCAGAGCTGCCTTCAATGAATGTTTTACGAACACAAAAGTTGTTATATGAAGGTATATGCATAGATGCCTGGAAATATAAGATTTCTGGTGGGAGTTATTTACAAAAGATGTATTTCATTTGTTACTGTGCGTGTAACAACTCCTATTATTCTAAATGTTTCTCTCTTCTCAATAAGACTCTTAGCTCATGTCTATGAAACATTGAGGCTTATGACTAAAGTAGAATAAAAGCAGACTCTTTGATGAGGGAAAAAAGAACACTTGTGAAAAAAAAAAAGTAAAATGAACTTACAATTTTAACTGAAAGGAAGCACTATTGTAGTATGTTGAAAGGCTAATTCTGGTTTTAATTAGAAGAAAGACAGTATAGAGTATACATTGGGAGACTTGCCTTATATAAATTTCGTATATGAACCACAAAACTTTCTATTTTCTGAAATGTTGGCTTACCACGAGTACCTTCTCTTACTCTGTTCAGATTATGTATTTCCCGAAATTAGGTTTTGTTGTAAGGGACAGCAGTTTTATATATTTGTTGAGAGATTACACAATCTTAGCATCTCTAAGGATTTTAGGGGTTTCCATATCTGGGGAGATGTTTGTTGTTGTTTTTAATAAAAATTCCTGGAGCCATTGTCAAAGTTTCTTAGTCCAAAAATTGGAAGACAGTAATAGAATCTGTATTTTTAAAATATGTCTAGATGGTTTCTGAGATCAATCAGATTTAAAGAAAATTGAAGATTAGTAGATTTTATGCAGGAAGTTCTTGTTGGGGAACTGGGGGTTGGGAAAAACAAGAATTCCTTATATTGTATTTCTTTGGTTGTCCTTTTTCATGTTGGCCATTTTTGCTAGTATCAATGATAAATATATACTGGGTATTACACCAAATGCCACACATGATTCTGACAACTCTTCTATACTAGGAGATTCAAACAAAAAGAACTCTGCATATTTTGAAAAACTGTCCACATTGGCTGCCCACTTACCACCACTAAAGATGAAATGACCTCAATGATTGATGTCCCTCTCATTATTATCATTATTGGTTTGATTCAATTTTGATTCAATATGAAATGTCTGATTTGCATCAGAATTTTTCATTGTTGCCATATTCCATGATTGTCTATATTAAAAGGTTTTACAAAGTAGCTCAGTGAGAAAAAAATAATGTACTTAATATGTTCAATCCCTATATGACTACCACCTTTTCACTCACTGATTCATAACTACTTTAAAAATCTATGCCAATGCTGAATGTTTTGTTTGATATAAGGAGGCTGATTCATGGTGGGATAGGGAGAGGGAGCATGGGAGGAATAGAAAACTCTAGATAGGGCAGAGGGGTATAAATGAGGTGGAATGTGATGACCATTATTATCCAAAGCACATGTATGAAGTCACAAATTGGTGTGAATATATTTTATATACAACCAGAGATATGAAAAATTGTGCTCTATATGTGTAATAAGAATTGTAATGCATTCCACTGTCATATATAAATACAAAAAACTCTACCAAAATATGTCCAAAGATACTGGCAGGAAAGTTCAAAAAAAATTTTTTTTTTCCTGAAAAGCTAGTGAATGCACTTCCAAGTGGATATCAAAGCACTGTTCATCTTTCAGAGATGTCCTTTGATCCTAAAAGCATGACAGAGTCTTGCAGTTTGGCTTATGGACCTTTTCTTGGTGTCCCCCAGTACCTTGGGCCTACCCCATTCAGAACATAAGACTGGGAGCCCCCCAAGATGTAGGCTTCTGTGATTTTTCTCCCTATCCCAATATGCAATTCTATTTTTCTGGACATATGCCAGGCCACGGTCTACAATTTATTTCTGGAAAAGACTAGATGGTAAATACTTTAGATTTTTGTAGGTTATACAATTTGTGTGGCAATTACTCAATTTCTGCTTAATATAATGCAAATACTGTTACAAATAAATAGGTGTGGCTGGTTTCAATAAAGCTTTACTTATAGACACAAAAACCTAAAAGCAATTTTTATGTTCCACAAATTTTTTTTTCTATTTCTTCCAACTATTTAAAAAAAAATTAACACACATCTTGATTCACAGGCCATACAAAAAGTCAGCAGATCAGGTTTGGCCAGTGGGCCATATTTTGCTGACCTCTGCTTTAGGCAATCAATACACATTTGTTGACTGGTTGACTGGCTAGATAATTGTGAGAAATTAGCCTCTGTTTAGACTGAACACATGATGAGGCTACGCATATGATAAATGAAAGCCTGTGTTGTGACATTCAATCTCCAATTTAGAAATAATTATAAAGGACAGAAAAAGTACCTCTGAAGTAGTAATTAGTAGGCAAAGCCAAAATGACGCAGGAATACATAATTAATATCAAACTCAAGATCTGGACAAATCAGAGTGCATGTAAACTCATACAACATGAAACTGGATCATTCCATCCTTGCTAGCAGGCAGGCTATGATGTCCTTCTAGCTGCTTCTATGATGGTTTACTCTCCAGCCTGTTTGATCTGCTTCTGGAGATTAGGAAGTATCTATTCCCACATCTGGCTCTCTGTGCTGTCCAGTCAGACTCACATTATTTATTTAATTATTTGAGCACACTGTCTGCTGTTCTCACCTGCCATAGTGTGACTCTGAGCAAATCCAATGACTTTTGCAAATAATTGGATTGTTGTGCTCTGGTATTTATCATGTTACTATTTTAGGGTTTAAAATCATTTTTATCTGGTGATGAGGAAACATATTGCAGGATATAAAGCTTCCATTCAGGTGGATTGAGGACGATGACTGCAGGGCTCTGCTGGTGTCTAAGGTGAGAGGAAGGAACAGGGCAATGGTAGAAGTTGGCATACTGCATCCTTCACTCCATCTTGAAATTTCCAACTTAAAGTGAGCAATGAATCCCTCAGATTTATTAATTCCAACTAAGAAAATTGAGCCATCTGACATTAATATATTTCTAAAATGAATTTCTTAAAATGGCTAGTCACAAAAGGCACAATACACTTGTCCTCTTCTAACATCACTCTCATGCATAGACTTCCAGGAGACAGTGAGTCCTTGGTCCTCTTCCAATTTGCAGACCAGGCTGCCATGTATACTAATACATCACTTGTCTTTCAAACCTGAATCACTCAAAACCAAGAAAACACAGGAAGACTTATTTTGTTTACTAATTAGGGAAAGCCATGCACCTTATTTTAGAAGGTGTTTTTTGAACCTTGTGAATTGGTACGTGATGCTGTTTACAAAATTGAACATGTAATCTCCTCTCTAGTCTCAAAATACTTGAGAAAATGGTTGGTAGAACTATGAAATAGGGAAAGTCAAAATAAGTGCTTATAGCAGTTGCCATAATATGTGATCAAATATGTGTTCCCCACTTCATGGTCACCTCTATTAGACTGTGTGCCACACAGGAACGAGGACTGTGTCTGTGTTTACGATAGTATGAAATAGGGCCTCATATGTTAAAGACACTCCATTAAAATGTACTGAAAAACCAAATGCATAAAATGTTCCAAAGCAAACTGGTAAATGATCTTAGTTGTTTTAATAATAAAAAGAGATAAAAAGATAATTCCTACCCTATACATACCACAGTGAAAAGTAAAATACTCAGTACATCTCCCTGCCTCAGTCTGATAGCTCCTTTTTTCAAGCATCTATGTGTCAGCTTCTGCCCACATAGTGTTTCTTACCTTCTGCTCTGTACATCTCACACCGTCTTCTTTACCAGAATCCACATAACCTCACTGATTTCCCCCCACCTCTGTTTTCACATACGTCCATACCCCTTCTAGGCCTGAATAACATCTCCAGTTCCCTGAGGTAACTCTTCCATGGTGTGTTCCAGTCATGAGGCTATTACTGACTATTTTGGGAATAAAATGAATTGAGAGGATTACATTTATATATACATGGATATCTTCCTCCCTTTAACACTAAAATAATGCTGTAACCTCATATGTATCTTGCATCCATCTGCTTTAGAATGTTGGTCACAAAGTCTGACTCCTGTAATTTTCAGAAGACCAGGAACATCGAGCAGTGGTGACCAGACTCTTCAGGAGCTCCTTGTGTATCTACATGGAGAAAGCTATCATACGGTATGAGGATATGAGTAACGGGCATATTGTATGTGAAAAATAGTATCATTTTTCAACCAATGCATTAAGTTAGACAAAGACAAAACAAATTATTTGGGTCAAAAGTTAGCAATCCCACTTTAGCTAACTTGTGCAAAAACACAATATATTATAAAGATAACTAGACAATCTTATGAAATCCAAGACTACTCATGTGTTTGGGCTCTCAGAGACAAGAAGCTCACAGATACTAGGAACTCAAAAATTCACAGATACTAGGAATTCAAGAACTTGCATATATTATGTCTACTTCTCTTTCCCTGTCTCATTCCTTCTTTCCTCTTTACATGTGATCAGTTATCTTTTTATCTGTTTTCCTTGGTTTCTCTGACAAGATGGTCTACTTTTATGATAGTGGAGACAAAGTGGAACATAGTGTTCTAACCACTTAAGCCTGCAAACCCAAATCTCTGGGATTTCTTAATTTGGACGATATGCCTGGACTAGTTCTATATTAAGCTGCAGTCATCCATGTGGAAGAGAGTAGGTGAATGGAGGAATTTTCCTGGAAAATATGCCAGTTGAGAGGTACTTCACACATAGTCTCATGAAGAATAGGATATATATGCCTCACAAACCCCTGATTCTTAGATAGGAGAGAACCTTCCCTGAGAATTGAGAAGACAAGAACATGGGAAAGATCACAGAGGACAGGTGAGTAATTCTTTTTGACCTAGGTCAAAGTGAAAGGAAGTTCTGACTGTTAATTTGCTCTGAGACATCAATAATTGTTATTGGGTGAGGCACTGAACTCTCAGGTGCTATGGCCTCATTTTCTATTCTATTTTAAATGAAGCTCAGATGTGAGGTAGAAACAAATACTAGTTGAGACTAAATGAACTGGACATTGCATCATAAGATCGAACTAGACAATCAGCAGATCTCATTTATTGGTTTCACATTTATATGCCATGTTCAGGTACTGTGTTAATGATTACAGGTATTAAATTAAATAATATACAATCTCTTCCCAGTGAATCTCAGGTTCAAGTAAAAATCTATAAAACAGGATTAAGAGAATCATGAGTTCATGGTAGAGGACATAGTAAATTATGCTGAAAGAACAAGGAAGAGGTCATAGAGGAAATGACATTTCACTGGAGACCTAGCAAAGAAGTAGGAGTTCATCAAGTAGGAAAAGTGGAAGAACACATTTTATACAAATAATGCAGCACAAACAATTTTAGAGATATCATGTTTTCTAGATTTGTTACTCTGAGGATGAGCAACTTGGTGAAAAATAAACAAATCTGTCCCATATTAAGAGCAGATATTAGTTCACAGGAATTTTTGAGGATTTATGAAGACAAAGGAATCGATGAATTTGACTACAGCCAACTCCATGAAACCATGAAAACATATGATTCTCTAAATTCTGACTTTCTCCAGGAAACTGTGAGAGTCCATGTATTGAGACTCAAAGCCATTCTCATTCCCGCCTAGACATCTTGACTTCTACATGTTCCATTGCTGAGGACCCTTTTTATGAGCCCCTTCTATTCCTTTTTTATTTTGTTATTGGGGGGGTGGGTTACCAGGGATTGCACTTGGGGGCACTTGACCCCTGAGCCACATCCCCAGCCCTAATTTGTATTTTATTTAGAGACAGCGTCTCACTGAGTTGCTTAGTAAGCCTCATGTTTGCTGAGGCTAGCTTTGAACTCACAATCTTCCTGCCTTAGCCTCCCAAGCTGCTAGGATTACAGAAGTGTGCCATGGTACCCTGCTAGCCCCTTCTATTCTTCATCTTCACCAATTTGCACAGATTTTTAGTGTCATCTGTTGTTATATATAGGAAATCCTTATTCTCTGTAATGTCACTTTCTGTAATGTCACTTTCACTAAATGCCAAATCTGCTGTGATATATTTATCTTGAGAATTATTTGGCTTGGAGAGCAGTGACCTTCCTTTTGGACAGCCTGACTCCTCACCTGAGTCTGTGCGTACTATCAACCTACTCAGGCTAACATTCTGTGTCTCATCTTAAGAGATCTTCTTTATTTTCTTTTTCTCATCTACATTTTGTTCCTTTCTGCTTTTGTAGCACAAACTGAATAGAAAACAAAACTTTGATTAGGGAGAAATAAAACTACCACCACATTTCTGTTTAAACACTATTAAAAATCATACCTGTTGCAACATCTTGGAAGTATATTTTGCTATTTCACTTTTATAAATCCTATGTGCTATTTAAAGATATAGAAAAGAGACACATAAATGCAAGTTATGGGAAAGTTAATAATTATAATAATTATCTCTGAGTGTTTGTGAGTGGCAGAGGAAATGGGATATTCCAGAAAAGATGAGAAAAAAAGATATAAATGCTGATTTTTTCAACTTATAGGCAGAGGAGTGGCAATATTTATCTTCAGACCATCTTTAACATGCTTAGTAAATATACAACTAGAGCTGACTAGAGCTAAAATTAGGTAAGAAAAAATGTAAATATACTCTTGTTGGTGGGAATACTTAAGTTCACAGAGAAAATAAATTTTTAAAAACAGAAATTTTTCAAACAAATTTTATGGAAGTAAAAGTTCTCATTAGATTACAATAGGATAAAAGAAATAAGTTTTACTTTTAAAATTAAAACTGTAAAACAATTCAATAGAAAAACAACTAACTGCAAAGCATTGCACTGAGATTTGAAAAAGTAGGAAAAGATTTAGACTGAATTGTTCAGTTTTTATAGTCTTTCCTGCTCCATAATCACTCCCATGAATCTGTACATATCAAGAAGAAAAGTGCTGTATATTTTCTAAGCTCCAAAAATTCCTCAAAATAGTTCCAGTGGTTCAGAATATGCATAATGATCAAAATATCCATCTATAAATACTCTTGGTCTAGCATGTGACATATAAACACTATCAAGTATTTGTACATTTACATATGTATGTACACACACGTATGGAGCAAAGACAAGAGGAGGCAGAAAGGATATTTCTATTAATGCTTGCAACTAGTTGGCAAATACATACCCCACAATATGACTACACTGCATGGAACTTAGGGGAATATGTCTTTCTGTATTGTATACATACACTTAAACATAGAAGTTGGAATGATTGCATGTACACATGCATTCATATTTTAAATAACATTTTCAATGCAGTTTGAAAATACATATGTATATACATACTCACACACATTCCAAAATGCCATCATTCAACAAAATTCATGATGTTTATTGAAATGTATCAAAGCAGAAATACATTCCAAAAGGAAATACTCACTGGTACAATTAAATCATAAAGGAGTTTAATTTGTTCGCTCAGCAGCTAAATGTTTATTTCAACATTTTGGCCAGCCATTTCTTTAATGAGAATGTACCTGGAATGAATTAAATTTGGTTATTATTTAAGCTCATGATTGAAAGTGTTTCTTCAGGGAGTACACTTATGCTTTGATGCATTTCAATGAATACTGTTCTTAAAAGTGCTTGTTTTGACTATTTTGAAAACTGAAAATACTTATGATAGTCTGGTTTAGGAAACTGATTGTAATACCTATAGACATGCAAGATGGGAAACTCAATTTTTTACATAACAACTTCATTGAGATATAATTCACTTATACAATTTTTCCACTTAAAGTGTACAAGTCAATGTTTCTAAATGTATTCATAGAGTTGTACAACCGGTGGTATAATCTGTTTTAGAATATTTTCATCACCCCCAAAGAAATTCTATACTCATGACCAAAACTTCATTCTTTATACCCTCCCACTCTACCCCATCTCATCCCTAGGGATCCTCTGCTCTAGTTCTGCCTCTATGAACCTGTCCTATATTGAACATTTTATATAAATGAAACTGTAGATCATACCATCCCTTGTGACTGGATTCTTTTACTTGGAATAATGTTTTTCAGGTATAGTAGTAGATATTACTATTTCATTTCTTTTTATTGCTGAATAATGTTCTACTTTATGGATACATCATGTTTTATGTATTCATCCATCAGTTAATAGACATTGTGTTGCTTTTACTTTTTGACTATCAGGAATAACATTGGTATGAATTTTTCTGAACAACTTTTTAAAAAGAGTATGTTTTCAATTCTCTTGGATATATACTTAGGGGTGTTAAATACACAATTGCATATGTCAAATCCACATGTACTCTTTATTTTAAATTTTTTTTAGTTGTAGATGGACACAATACCTATATTTATTTATATGTGGTGCTGAGGATCAAACCCAGTACCTCACACATGCCAGGTGAGCACTCTACTGCTGAGCCACAACCCCAGCTCCCACATTTACTCTTTTGAGAAACTACCAATTTTCCAAAGTGGCTGTCCCATTGTGTATTCCCACCAACAGGGTATAAGGATTCCAAATTCTGTGGTCACCATTCTCAATTCATCATATCAATGTGTTTCCTAAATGCCAAACACTGCCCTCATATGGGTATTTGCATAGCTTTATCAGAAAAAAAAAAATCTGAGCTTCCTTGATGTACTCCTCTTGGATGCCTGGCAAAAGCATAGACCCAGAAATGCAACACCTGCTTCAAGCATGCTATTAAAGTTTTCCCAAGGACACTATCTACACTGAGTTTTATCAAATGTAAAATGAAGGGCACTGTTTTGAAGTGAACTAGGCCACTTCTACAATCATTTATAGAACAATTTTTTTTTTCAATTTGATTCCTAAATGGCACATCTGGCTTCATGAGTTAGCACGTCATGTAAGGAAGCACAGATACTATTTTAGACCAATTTATGTACATTAAAAATAAAAACTGTATAAACAGATGAATTTGAGAAGTATATCAATTCAGTGAGGGAAATAATACTATAGGTTGCTTAGTATCTTTTAAATATGATATTCAATGTTTTGAGGAGAGACTTCAGTCATTTACTAATAGATTAATTTTAGATGCAATACTATTCTTTCCTAAAATTAGCAGATGAAACAGCTTAAAAATGCTAAATGAATTCTAATTTACTGGATTATGTGTTCTCACTTATTTTTCTATATACAAAACAAACTTGAAGATTACATAAGAGAAACACTGAAAGTGTCACTTTAGTTAACTAAATTGTGAACTTTTGCATGTTTTTAGCATACCACGGTCATATAATCTCAGTGAATAACTAGTATGTATATTAATTGTTATCATACTGGAATACTACTGTTACACTAGAATTCAGGTTCTGACTAGCATAAGAATATCAATAATAATAAAAACAACAATGATAATATCCCTAAATGCATGATGTGCCAAGAGTTACATAAATTATATGTATAGCATATATATACTGTATATACTAATATATACATATGATATATATGCATATAATAATAATATATAATATATATATATATATAAAATGTAATTTAACCCTTACAACTCCCTGAAGTAGATGTCATTATATCCCCAATTTACAGAGGAGAACACTGAGATATACAATAGTTAAATTATCTGTCCTTTATTATAAAGTAAATGTTAAGCCAAGACCAGAAACCAGGTTTGTCTAACATCAATGTACCCTCCCCTGTAAGCTGAATTCATTCAAAGGAGCTTTAAATGAGACAGTTCTGAAATACATTTCCCACAGGAGTAATGCTCAGCATATTTATCCCCATGAAAAAGCTTTTAATTTTAGTGGTTCACTAGGAAAGGAACACTGTCTGCAGACTATGAAATGGTCTCTCTCTCTCTCTCTCTCTCTCTCTCTCTCTCTCTCTCTCTCTCTCACATGTTTACTATTTTTCAAATAACTAAATTACAAATCACCTTACTATTACTGTATAATATTTCAATAAGGAGATAAAGAAATCATAGCTATGAGCGTGTTAGGATCTACACTGGAAAGAGTTCCGTACTTGAAAATGCTAACACCTATAAAACTTAAGAGTTTCTTAATGAATGGGATATAGTTTAAGAATAGCAAAAATTGCTATAAATGCCTATTAACAGAAAAGGGTTTTTTTTATGAGATAGCACCTGTAAAATACACCATGTGCTTGGAAGTGACCTACTCACTTCCATTTTGTAAATATGGGATCTAAAGTACTGAAAGACAATTTTACTTGGTGTTAAGAGCATATGGAATCATGATCACAACTGGCTATTTGCTCAGAGTCCAGCTCCTGAAGCATGCTAGAAATGTAATCAATATTTGTAAATAAATGTTCACTTCATCATTTGTGCTCTATGCTACCCCCAGAGAGCTTTTTATTTTACTAAAACTCAAATGTCTTCCCAGTTTGCTAAATTTAGAGCAGCAGTATCTTAACAATGTTCATAATTAAAATTCAATAAATCCCCTCAATTTAAAAGTTATCATGGTCAAAACTGAGCATAAGCTATAGAATCTAGTGATCAATTCTGTTAAAATAGATTTAACTATCTGTGAGTTATAATAATCATGCGAAATAAATAGCCTGGAGAATTTTTATTTCTTTTTTTAAAATAAAATGTATACAAAAAGAGTAAACATTCAGAAAAGACTACTAACAAATTATCACACAATTGACAGCAAATAAGTCATTTATTAATACAATATTACCCAACATCCCAAAATAAATTCAAAATTATCTCTAAAAATTCATGAACTTATCAATCACATGTCATAAAAATTTCACCCATTGTCTCAATAGCATATTCTCAATGTTAGAACTGAAAAGATCAAGAGAGATTCCCAAAAAGGAACGGGTATCTGAGTTATTCAAAGGTATGTCATATATAGCACAGGATTTGGTTGGAGATAAACTCACATGTAATTCTATATTTTGAGAATCACAGTCTAGACAATTATTACATAAATTTAATGAAATTCATGCATCAAATGCAACTTTGTGCTGAATACACCCATGTCTTAAAAGATTATCCTCAGTCTTGAAAAATATCCAGTGATTCACAAATATTTATTGAGTTTATACAATATGCTGCATGAAATGAATGGTGTTTTGAAAAATGCTAATCCAGAATTCAAAGTTACATCTTTGCACCCCCAGCTCATTCAAGGTAATCTAAACTAATTCAAATTTGATTTTCTCATGTAAAATAATTTAATTTCACTCATCTCATAGGACTATTTAAAATAACTAAATACATAAAAATATTTTGTAAACTGTGAAATAACACAAAATCAGCCAAACCAGTTGTTTTCCATTTATATACATGAAAGACATTGCCCAATTTTAAAAAAGAATTTTTTTTGAGTTGTTGATGGACCATTTATTTATTTATTTATTTATTATTATGTGGTGCTGAGAATCAAACCCAGTGTTTCACACATGGTAGGCAAGCATACTACCACTGAGCTACAACCCCAGCCTCATTGCTCAATTTTTAAAAGAGAATTTTTCCAAACATCCACTTTGGGAAGTATAGACTCAAATATATTTTCAAGGGAACAAGACTAAGAGATTTTGAGCTATCTAACTCAAAAAAATATTTTTAGTCCAAAAATGTGTTTTGAGGACCTTTTACATTTAAATGTCTTTGATGTTCATATGATTATTTCCTTTATCCACTTTTTATTTTGGTATACATGAGATCAAAATCAACAGTTGTTTTTTCGTAATATTAAAATGTACTGTTGAATACAACTTGAAATAACAAATTATTTTTAACTCTTTTAACTAATGGCATACTTTATATAAGAATACAGTTAGGAAATCTTTAAAACTCTTCTTAGTCACTTATTTTCTAGGAAAAAAAAACTTTCCTATAGATTGTTAAGATATAACTAAGCTGACTCAACTTTGGCAACCCTTAAAACACAGAACTTCCAAGTGACTTATCAGATATGGCCTTTGAAATGGATGTGAAGATGACCAAAAGCTATGGGCAAGTGACAGTGTTTACCAAAACAAGAATGAGCAGCTCAAAGCCACTGGGAAGCTGCTACCAATGTACTCAAGATACACATATGGTAAATTCTAAGCATATGTATCAATCCACTCAACAGATTTAAGAGTTAAACAATATGCTAGAGGCTATAGATACATAAAGGTGAATCTAACCCAGACCATCTCTTAAGGATCATACATTGAATAATGGAGCTTAGAAAGACACATTAGATATAGGTGCAAATAAAAATGCAGATATAGCTATATAGGTTCAGATATTGCTCTATATGAGAACTACACTATAAGATAGTTATGTGCCAAAAATATGTATACAAATTTAAATTTTTCAGGGGTAACTTTCAGGCCTATCTTGGTCCTTAAATAAAAGGACCAAGGAAAACTTCCTGGAATATAGTGGATTGGGACAATATGACCCCATATTTGTCATCGTTGTAACTAAATACAGTCCTCCTTAACTTCTTCCTTGCCATTTCTCTTTCTGCTATCATGGTCCCTGTTCTTCCCTTTTTTAGCCTCTTCTCATTTTAATTCACTTTATGAATACTTTTCAAGTTTATATTCCCATGACATTTATCCTACAATCTCCAACATCATGCCTCTTCTCTAAAATTTCAGAAAATGATTGGCAAGGCATAGTAACCAGTTGGATTTATATTTTCCCCCTTGGCAATTTTACCTGGCATTTATCCTGTAAATTTCCATGTCTGTTAAAGCTACTGGGATAGTGCTGTAGGGAGGGGCAGGGAGGAAGAGGGGATGGCGATTTACCTATTCTCCCTTTCTAAGAGGAGTATTTGGCAAGGTGACCAATCCAAAAGTATCATGGACTCACCTGAATTTTGTTTTCCTCTCTTCACTATTTTCTCTGTAGCCCAATCTTTCTCAATTTAAAAACATTTCTGCTGATGAGCCTGTGTTCTGGAATCCCCTGGAAATGAATACGGTTGGGGTGACCATATCGGAGGTGAAAACACAGGCATTTATTATAGCACCAATAAGGAGTTAAATAATAAACTTTTAATACCATATTGGACTGAAATGTTCACATTTTAAGCTGAATAATAAACTGAAGACAATAAAAGGCTAATCAAAAAAATCATCACACCAATAAGAAAAATTAATGTGAAACCCCCATGAGTCAATAAATTTGAGCAAGCTTCAAATTAACTTCATTACATCAGTGCATTTTTATCCAGAGTGTGCAATCTGCCATTTATTCTCCATTTTTTTAACATTTTGCTTCCTTCTTTCTCTTAATACTGTCTAATTCCTTTCTATGCACTAATTCTTATTACTCATTTTCTATTCTTCACCTAATGATTTCCCAGACTGTGATTGAGCCGTCATTTCCATTTTTGTGCTAATTCCCATTTCCCTTTCAAATGACTCATTGAACATAGGCCTAGAAACACCTGAACACAAATAGCACCATAGGTTTTAACCAGTGATGTAAGTGATTCAGGTACCAAATGCATGGTTAGTATCTGTTTGGGTCCAACAGCCTTGAAGTCTTCCAGTCTCCTATATTCTTTCAAGTCCTGTGTCAGAATAATTCATTTTTTTCCCTTGGAAAATATTTCAAGTTCATGATATATAAAGATATCCATGGGTTCAGAAAAGCCTAGTAAAGTCTGAAAGACTCTACCATAACACGCTAGGAAAAATTAGTCATTCAAATGAAAAATAAACTTTTATGTAAAGAATAAGAGGAGAAAATGTGAAGGGGTAGGAAGGATAGGAATAAAGTTGGTAGACTTAAAGAAAACGGTTCTTTATCAAATCTTCCCCCAAAAGCGTGTCCTTGGATCATGCAACATGAGCAGAATATGGGGGGCAGTTTTTGTTCTACTCTCTCCCATTTTTAGAATCGGTTTGCCCAGCATTATGACACACATGTTCCCAGTTACCATAATAGACTACATATGTAACATTAACTACATCATTTCAGAGCTCCATTTGCAGATTCTACATTTTATTCGACTCCTACTCCCCCCCACCCCAAAGGAGACAGGCTGTTAATCCCCATCCTCTGTGGGAAGCTTATGCTATGGCTGGCAAAATGTGAGAAAAAAAAGGCTTTGTATTCCAGTTGCCATGTTAGCTGTGATACACACACATATACATTTCATCTCCAGTGTTGTTCTTCATTAATTCATTTTGGAATTTGTAATGCAACATTTCAGCATCGTCTTAGGAAAGCTCAGAGCAGATTTTTCTGGATGTTCAAGGCACTCACTTTATAATGGAGTTTACAGTTCTAATGAATAGGGGTATCTAAATTCGTACCCTTTAGGCTGAATCTTAAACTTTTAGTAAGTCCAGCATGAAAATATAAGCTCAGAACTTGTCATAGAGAATCTGTGTCATGTACTACTGAGGAGCACAATTAAAAGAGATTGGCTTTTTCCTTCTACATATCTGATATGAAATCTAAATGTATTAAGAAAATGGGAAAGTTCTAAATGGCTTGAATGTAAACAGGAAGGGGCTCAGTCATTGAAAACACATTTTGATTTCATATCAATACTCTTCAGCTATGTTAAGCTTAGGTATACCTTTCTTGGGAACAGTGGAGAAAAAAAAAAAAGAAAGAAACTGTGGTTAAAAAGACATGTAGGAAGGAACTGGAACATAATAACTAAACGGTTATTGAAGGATTTGCCTCTCACTAAAATATCAGCACTTTGAATTTTGACACAGATTTAATTCACAAAATAAGCTTTAACTCAGTCTTTTAGACATTTGTTCCAGAAATGATTGCTTCATTTATGAGTTTTTAAATATGATATATATAAAGATGGAGAATGGTAAAAATTATTCAAAATAATTTGTCCCTCCAACTATAGGAAAACTTTATATCTATATTAACATTGACATATGGCAATCATTTTTGCAGATTTAACTGAAATTTTCAAGACAAAGCTTAGAAAGGAAGAATGTGCATTTTTTTCCTCTACAAATAAATAAACAGAGCATTAATTATTTCCACTTTCTTTCATAACTTCCTCCATGAACATCTTTAAAAATACTTTAAATGGACAAAAATGATAGTTTTTAATTAAAAACATTATGATTTCTAAATTAAGAATAATCTATTGGTATGCAATTGTAATTTGCTATATTAAGTACAAGATAGACCATAGTGAAAAATCTTATACTCTTTACCTAATTTTTTTCTTAATTATTAGAGAGCTCAACAATTAAATTATTGTATTAAATTGATTCTTGAAACCTCAGGAAGCACAAAACTATTTTTCTTTCTTATTTTAAAATTGTGTCTGTGTCACAACAACAGACACACAAAGAATACTTTTTATTTAAAAGTGATAATAAACAATATGCAAAAAATACTGAGTCGGCCTTTAAAACGTAAACATGAGCAAAGTTAAATAGTAAGGAAATACAAAGGAAAATAAAAACTGAAAGGCATAATTGTAAAATATTAAATTTTGAAACAACTAGCTAGAGTACTAAAACATTATTTGAAGTTTTTTATACTGAATTGCTTTTACTTTCAGAATGTATTCAATTTTCATATAAATAAGAAAAATGATTTGTCTATATACAAAGTTAGTTTTATTAGTCAACTGTTCCCTCTGAAGATGTGCATTACCCATTTACAGTATCTTATCAAGATCAGAAAGACACTCTATAATTTAAATCCATACTATACTTTTTCTTTTGAAATGCCATTTGCAGATTGACAGAATTCCATGCTGTGCTGTATATACCTTAGATCTATCACTCTTCATCTATCACTCTGAATTTCATATCAAATTTATTTTGACACATCACATTTGAATAAAACAGTGGTAGAACATGCATACTCATTTACACTTTGATATTGTTACACTTTTTATGCACTAAATAAATGTACATAATTGGTAAAATGCATGGGAATGAGGTCAAATTAGCCAAATATGCATTGTTAAAAAATAAAAAAGCATTTCTTTGTCTTATGCATTACTTTATATCTAGATTTATAGTGAGATGTATGCTATGTATGTATCATTAAAAACAATTTCTCTATGTAAAGTAATTTAAATTAAATATTTTTCATAATCAAGTAAAATGGAAAAAACTTTCAATAATTTATACTAAAGTTCAAAAAATATGACTTCCCTTTATTTTATAATCAAAGGAGATAATCTCCAAAGTCAAGCACCATTAGGTGAACAGGTCAGAACATGGACACTTTAAATTTAGGCAGGCACAAACCTTATGCCATGAAAATTCCTTTTAGGGCCAGTAGAGGAGAGGGAAGGGAACAAATAGGCAGTAGTGTTGGGGGAAATACAGAGGGTTGAATTAGAGCCAATTATATTCAGTTTTTAAATTTTGGACAAACGAATCCTAATGTTATGTATAATGAAGAAAAAACAATTAAAAAAATTTCTTTCATGGTCAGTGTCCTCTAACAGAAAACTAATGAGAAGGGCTGAAGAAGAAGGAGATTATAGTCAACCAATTGACTTTCAATAAAATCTTCCTCAAAAAAATAAAAAGCTATCTACAATTTTGTTTGTCAAAACTCACATTCCCCCAATAATCCAGTTTTTTGAAAGTAGGGACGAGTCACTTGCTTGTCCACCAATTTTCTCAAAACAAATGGCAGCAGGAAAAAAATAAAAACTGTCCTATGACTTGAACAATTAAGTTGCTATTAGCATTAAAGTGGTCTTTAAAAGAGGTTTGAAAATCCCTTAGAAAATTACTATATGCACAGTGTTTGTACCAGAATGACAGTTTTTTTTTAATTTTAATTGTTATATATGACAACAGTGCATTACAATTCATATTACACATATAGAGCACAATTTTTCATCTCTGGTTGTACACAATGTAGAATCATATCCTTAGCATCTTCATACATGTACTTAGGGTAATGATGATCATTGCATTGCACTGTCTTTTCTAACCCATCTCCCCTCTCTTCCCCTCCCTCCCCTTTTCCCCTTTTCCCTCTCTAGAGTTCATTTAACCCTCCCATTAACCAGAGACACTGCATGTGTTCGAAGAAAAAGTAGGCTCAAATTTCCGTCATGTTGGATTAGGCCCCAACTTCCTTAATAAGACACTTATAGCACAAGAATTAATATCAAGAATCAAAAATGGGATAGATTCAAACTAAAAAGCTTCTTCTCAGCAAAAGAAACAATCAATGAGGTGAATAGAAAGCCTACAGCTTGGGAGCAAATTTTTACCACTTGCACATCAGATAGAGCACCCATCTCTAGGGTATATAAAGAACTCAAAAAGCTAAACACCAAAAAAACAAATAACCCAATCAATAAATGGGCCAAGGAACTGAACAGACACTTTTCAGAAGAAGATATATAATCAACAGATATATGAAAAAAATGTTCAACATCTTTAGCAATTAGAGAAATGAAAATCAAAACTACTCTAAGATTTCATCTCATTCCAGTCAGAATTGCAGCTATTAAGAATACAAACAACAATAAGTGTTGGAGAGGATGTAGGGGAAAAGGCACACTCATACGTTGATGGTTGGACTGCAAATTAGTGCAGCCAATATGGAAAGCAGTATGGAGATTCCTTGGAAAACTGGGAATGGAACCACGATTTGACCCAGCTATCTCACTCCTTGGTCTATACCCAAAGGACTTAAAATCAGCATACTTCATGGACACAGCCACATCAATCTGTATAGCAGCACAATTCACAATAGTTAAACTGTGGAACCAATCTAGATTCCCTTAAATACATGAATGAATAAAGAAAATGTGGTATATATATATATACACAATGGAATATTATTCAGCAGTAAAAGAGAATAAAAATCATGGCCTTTGCAGGTAAATGAATGGAGCTGGAGAATATAATGCTAAGTGAAATTAACCAATCCCCAAAACCCAAATGCCAAAGGATTTCTCTGATTTAAGGATGCTGGTCCACAATATGCTGTGGGGAGGTGGGGAGGGGATAGGAAGAGAAAATGAACTCCAGAATGACAGATTTTAATGTAGCAATACATTTGAGCCAAATACCTATAGAAGAATAAAATAATTAAAAGGAGAATCATCGGCATGTGCACACCAAGTGTTGAGTCCATTAAATTTAGGACAACTTGCAAGAACTCCCTCACCTGAATGAATGTCAAAGTACCTCAATGCATGAGAACATTTTGGCGCCTTACCTTACCAGTGACCATAGAGAATTATACACTTGTTTTTTTGTTTTGTTTTCTAGCATTAAACAAACCTCCTGGATCTTCCCCTAGCACCTATTCACTTTTCCAGAATTTTAGAACAATATTACTCAAATGGATACTACTGACACATCAAATCGGGTATTTCTGTTGTGGAGGTCTGTCTGTACATTGTAAGAGGCTTGGCAGCATCCATGATTTCTACCCACTAAATGACAATAGCACCCTCAAACCAAATTGTGACAATGAAAAATGCCATCATATATCTTAGTGTTCCATGGGGTTTGAATTTTCTGCTATTGAGAACTGCTATTCTAGAGGAAGAGAAATAACTTTGTTACAGATGGGCTTACTTGAAGGAAAGCAAGAAGCATGAATTGACAACTCCACAGAGTTGACAACTCTCAATGAGAAAAAAAAAAAAAAAAAGAGTGAGAATTGAGACAGAGCCATTAAACCAACTGGTTGCATAGCACTTGGAAGTCTTTGGTATAGGCAATTCAATTACTATACTAAATAGTAATTGAATAATAATAGTAATAGTAGTGAATGACACTACAATAAATATTAACAGCAAATATCTTATTCTGCATTAACATAGAGCCGTATAGGGAGAACATACCTGAGTTTATGCCAAGTGAGATAATTAATGTTCACTGAGGTGATCCTGAGTTATCAAGAAATTATTGAACACTTAAAAGAATCAACAAAATAAAAAAAAGAAAGCAAGTTAAGAGTTTGTTCAATGTATCCTATTAAAAAAGATAGAAAGTTTATAACACATTTTAGGAAGATATTCATCAAAATATTAAACTTTTCAAATTTGGCCAATTAATGTTTATTTGAAAAAATTCTTCTGTACTAATGTATATGTTAGATTTTTTTTTAGAAAGAGTGAGAGAGAGAGAGAGAAAGAGAGAGAATTTTTTAATATTTATTTTTTAGTTTTCGGCGGACACAACATCTTTGTTTGTATGTGGTGCTGAGGATCGAACCCAGGCCGCATGCATGCCAGACGAGCGCGCTACCGCTTGAGCCACATCCCCAGCCCTATATGTTAGATTTTTCAAGACAATATTGATTTGGAATTTGTTTTCATTGTTACCTATTTAATTTATACTCAAGAAGAGAGAGACCGTCCATAAAGAGGATGCCCTTATAATATCTACATTTTTGTATGTGCTTAGCTTGGCATATAGGTCTTGCCGAAGATGAATTTTGCCATATCTTGCCTAGTTGGGGATGCCTTAAGAATGCAGGAGAGAGGGCTGGGGATGTGGCTCAAGCGGTAGCGCGCTCGCCTGGCATGCGTGCGGCCCGGGTTCGATCCTCAGCACCACATACCAACAAAGATGTTGTGTCCGCCGAGAACTAAAAAATAAATATTAAAAATTCTCTCTCTCTCTCTCTCTCTCTCTCCTCTCTCATTCTCTCTTTAAAAAAAAAATTAAAAAAAAAGAATGCAGGAGACAGGCAATCATTTCTGCAGAAAGGGTTTCTGGGGCCTGTTTCTGGAGCCCAAGTTAAAGAAACTCAACATGGACAGAGCCTGTCTAGCAAAGTCAGAGAGGGAAAGGGTCCCAGAAAGGGGCAAGGGAGACAGAAGACCTCAAAGTTAACAGGAAACAAAAAACATAGCAAGATTCAGAATGAAGGCGTCCAGAGAAGAGATGGGTGTGTAGAAAAGTCAGTCTTGTCTTTTAAGAAGCTTAAGAAATTTGACCCCCGGGAAATCAAATAAATGAGCAAGTTCAGTTTTACAGTTTGGCAGTCTGAAGCAAGATGATGGGAGTAAGGAAAAAGCCATGAGGTTTTAACTTTTTCATCATGTCTCTAGGCTTTAGGCATCCCCAATGCCATGAGGGCGGCCCTAGGATAAGGGGAATTCCAGAGGGAGCAGCAAAAGGGATTGGAATGAAGTCAGTAATTATGTTCCCTGTTCCCTTGTGTTCTAGACATTAAAATCAATCAACAAACACATATAGAAACAGTTTGGACAACAAACACCTATTCCAGTTTGGAATCCAAGTCTTATTGCTCACTAGCGATGTCATTTTGACAAATTAGTGAACTTCTCTGATCTTCGGTTCTCATATATAAAATAAACACACATACTATATAAAACCTAGTAAAACAAATATTGACATTTGATCACACTACTGAAAGTTAGCTGTCAATCTTCACCCAGTCCCATTTCTCAAATGAAAGTGGGCTGAACAAGATTTGTGCATCATAAATCAGTGCTAGTATCACCTGAGACCCTCCCAGATCAGTATCTTTTCACTGTGTCATAGTATATATATTTTTAGATTTGTGCTATTTTGATAGAGCAGACCAACTGAAAATTACCATTTTTTCATTAAGTTTTCAATAATATAACCTTTGGTTTTTGTGATTAAATTTTCTGGATGCACTTCTTCTCTTATGGGGATGTTGAACAGTACCTATCTCATAGCACCAGGCAAAGCAGATCTAGTTTTGTGGGGCCTGAGGGTTGAACAATTCTGAACACTTTCTTAAAGAAAAAAAGTTATTAATATGAAATTAGGTATGAAAGAGAATATTTATTTAGAACTAAAAGAATTATGCATTTTTAAATGAGAAATTTTAAAACAGGGCATTAGAAAGAGCCCTTTTAAATGAATAACCCTGATATTTAAACTTCATTAGTTTCATAGTTCCTCTGCCTCTAGGATTGGATGAAGATTAAAGAAGATTACATAGAAAAACTCAATAAACTGTTATTAAGAACTTATCTTCAGTAAATATTAGCATTAGTTATTGTCAAAATAATAATAACGATTATCTTGTATGTACCAAGTCACATGACACTGGAGGTCTTGAAAGATTTGAAGAAAGACAGAGATAATGGACCATAGCCATTCTATATTCTGCTCCTGGTCTTTTCTTTGACATAATTGCACTCATCCATCTGGTATGCTGTATGAAAGAACATCCTTTACAGAATCCTCCAGTAAAGGAAGGGACCCCATCATAACTGGCCTGACAAGAGAGATAAAATGTCCAAGCCAAATTGTCTTGGGAGGTAAGATGTCCAAGCCAAATTGTTTTCTGGAGCTATAAAACTAAGAACCAAAGAGAGATCTATTTTATAGGTCAAGTAGCCACAAATAAAATTATAGTACAATTACATAGATAGATAGATAGATAGATAGATAGATAGATGAGTTATTAGAGGCAGGGAGAGAGGAGAAACAGACAGCTATACAGAAGTTCAGAAAGATAGGTAAATGATGGATGGAATAAGAAAGCACCAAGAAAATAGTAGTTGGCAATTGATTTCTTCCAAAAACATGAGAGAAGGCTTGCAGAGGAAAAGAGAAAGGAGTAAAATTCCAGAGAGAAGGAGATGTGTATAAGTAGACATGGGCCAGGTGAGACAAGCAGTACTTGGATAGGGTAAACAGAAGATAAAAGTGCAGAGGTAGTTTGGACCAGAATTGCCTGCCTTCTTAAGACATTTGGCCTAAGCAAGTTGAGGTACTAAGTAAGCATTTTTTAAAAAAATTTTTGTAATGACAAAAAAAAAAAAGTTGTACAGGGAGTCATCAAAAGGGGCAAAGCAGATCCTTAGGGGGAGTGCCCTTGTGTAATACAGTTATGCTGTACACATAGTGCTGTTCAGGCTGAGCACTGCACAACTCCACAGGAGTGCCACTGCCATGTACTCCAGTGATAACAACACTTCGTGGAGTTCTACATCCTTTACAAGGACATTATCCCAGATGAGGGACCATGATGAACCTAACCCAGCTAATGCAAAGAGAATGAAGATCAGATATCAGCACTAGAGAGATTTCTAAGAAGCAACTAGCAAGTGTGGGAGAGCATACTTCTCTTCAGTTTCCCAGAGAGTGGTAGCTACTTTAAGGAAATACAATTGAAATTGGAGTCAACCTGAAAATAGAGGTCAATTAAATTTTAAAATCATTTCAGGGGGAAAAAAAATTGTTTCTCCTTAGGACTTCATCTTGACCAGCCCACCATTCCATTATTGGTACTAAATGATGTTCAGAGTTAAATATGACAGCAGATGAGAAGCTAGAAATCCAGCTTATTTCACACTAAATGCTCAGGGCTCTTATGTATATTCCCACACCCAGACATTTTTTTTTTAATTTGGAAGAAAAAAAGACAAAATACACAGACAAATAAAAACATCATTTGTTTCTATTTACAGAGAATTCAGAAAAATCTTTTTCTCACCCGTTCTATTTACTATGGATTTATAGAATTGACATTCACATTACTTGTAGGGTCCAAAGCAAACCAGAAGTATAACACAAGAGGAAAACATTGAGTATATGCAGATACCAACCATGCAAAAAAACCATTCTGCCTATTCAGTTAAGACCAGAATCTTCCCCTTCACTCCATCTGTTTCCAGTCAGTATTTACCTGGTCTAAATTTTAACCGATAACAAAGCTCCTAAACAATAATATGTCACTGGATTGAAACTTTCTTGTGACTGTATCAAAAGGGAATTCTCTCGTCTTCAACCAATAAAACCCAGACCCCAAATAACACTAATCTGCTTATCTATAATTCCACAGAAAGTTCGTGGTTCATGTTCTGTCATTTCTTCCTTATCAGATTGATTACACACAATCAGAAAACATTATTTTTTTTCACCTCTGCTCTGTTCCTATCCTATAGTCTTTATAGTCCTATCATTACCTAGCTCCTTGATATTTAAAAGATCCAACAGGTTTAGACATTTATATTGTCATCACTGGGAACTTTTGAGAAATGCAGAACTCCAGGCTTCACCCCAGACCTCCTGAAACTGAGTCTGCAAATTAACAAGATCCCAGACAACTTGTGCACAGTGACGTTGAGAAAGCACTGCTCTACTCTGCATTGTGGTAAATGAAGCTACCCAGGTATCAGGCTGATGAGCTACTTAAACAAAACCACTTTAAATACACACACGTAACTAATAAACCAAAAGCAGTGCACAAGTTTTCCAAACAGAAATAATTTGGCAAGAGGAAATTTAAATAAAAGGATGAGACGATGAAACACTCAGAAAAGGAAAAAGACCACCAAGAATTTGGGAAAGCGTAGACTCCAATTAGAAGCATTTAAGTTTCCAAGTTTTCAGGCTGATTCCAATAATTCAGCTCCTAAAGACTGCCCATGTAATACAGAGAATTCAGTATTCTTCCTTGTTTGCGTGAGAAAATACATCCCAATGAGGGCAATACTCACCTCATATCGTATTTTAAGGTGATTACAGCCAACCTCAGGTGGTTAAAGTAATTTAGCCTTCAGCCTTGCATCTCATACTCCACCTGAGGCAGGTTGAGCTCCTCAGAAATGGGCTGCCTATTGTGTCTTACTGCTTAATTATTATATTAACATGTTGAAACTTCCTTTGAATTACCACTTCACTGTGAGTGTTTTTTCTATAGAAAAGCCCTTCAGTGATATGCAATGAAGGTAATTTTTTTTTGTCAGCTTACTTCAAAAATCCAATAAGTATAAATTCAATGCAATTTGAGTTTTGCCAACATTTTGCTTCCATTTCATTTTGTTTTGTTTTCTTAGCATCTTTTTCCCCCAAGTGCAAAGCTTCATTTTCCGAATGCAAAGCAGGCTGCAACCTTTCTCATAATGCACACTGCTGTTTTGTGGTTCTGGTTTCCGAGATGCAGGGTACCTTTGCCCATGGTGGGCAGAATCTAGTCTGCCTAGGAACACCACGTCAGAGCACACGGTGAACTTTGGCCCACTTGGCAGAGGTTTACACGTTGACTAATTGAAAACTGATGAATGTGCATATCCGAAAGCATAAAGCAAGTGAATAAAAGCTTTTTTGGAACATTGTACATATAAAACTGCCATCCCCAAATCCACAGTCATCTTTCTACCTGCTTACGAAGTCTAAACCTGTGGGGTGCTGGCAAGAGAATCCTGGTCCATAAAGGGGGAAAAAAAAGGAAAGGAATATTCTGTAGCATTCCATATTAGCAATCACTTCTTCTCTGGTGAGAGTTCTTGTAAGAATTAAGTCCTGTTTCTAATTATTTTAGCCACACCCCCACACTGTGTCCTCCTCTTGAAAATTTTAGCATATGGTAAGAACTGAAGTTAAAAAATAGATTTTATTTGAGCTACATGTATGCACCCTGGATTGTTACTTAAGATTCAGGGCAAGAACTGCTCCCCCAACAGGCTTCAAGTTTAGCCAAAGCAAGAACCCTATTTTATTCATGTTTATAGCCCTCCCTCACTAGTTCTTGGATGAGAGGTTGGTACCTAGTTCCTGCTCAGATTCTGCTGATTTGTGAACCTATTCTCAACTTTGCAGCAGGATGCTCAAATTTCTTTTTAGCTATATCTGATTTGAAAGCTACGAGGAAAAAGAAAATAATTGACAAAAGCAAAGACTTCTACCTCATCACCAAATTCAGGGTAGGGAATAGATGAGGTATTTTAGTTAATTACCCTATGCCTTCCAGGACCACTCCCCTCACTAAAAAGAAAGAAAAGAAAAGAAAAAGAAAACACTTTTTTCTTACTAACTTTAAAACTTTTCTAGAATTCACTCTGTAAAAATGTCTCATAAATGAACTATAATCTTAAGAAAATTTATTTTGTGGATTTTTTTTTTATTCTGTGTTACAAAGCTAGCTCAGTGCTCATCTAAGTGGGGCAGCCCTTTGGATGCACAATGTCATTTTTATGACTAAGAGTTAATGTCAAGTTAAATGAGTTTTATAATGCAAGATCTCATGGGAGGAAAGCAGAAGACAAATGAGCAGTGGCTACGGAACCACATTGTAACCTCATTTTAATCTCAAATTTTCACCCCTCAATGTGCATAGCTGATAGGTTGCTAAGTAGACTTAGAATAGGTCAGTTTCACCCAAATTCAAGTCAAGTGGTGGCAGCTAGTGATATGAGGGTGAAGTCCAGTGGTTACAAACACTGACTTTGAACTCAGACAAGGCTGTGGTCCATGGATTATCTTGTGTGGCACTTCAGAAGAAACCGAGAATAAGGACAAAGTCCTCCAGGAGGAGCATTTCAACAAGCGGCAATGTAAGAAGTTGCACTGGGGATCATCAACAACAGGATTCATTGTTGAAATTGATCTTCAAGCTACAGGCTTCAATTCTTAGTGATTTTTATTTCTTTTTCAATGCAATTGAACATTTATTGTTTTACTTAAACAGTTTTCATCACCTTAATAAAGGAGTCAAAATCCCTTTGCATTTCCTACAAGATCTTCAACCCATCCTTAATTCTTTGTTTTTGTCTTCATTCTCCCTTGGTTCTGAATATAGCAAGACATTGTATAAATCCTGCGACTCATTACTCTAGATAAAATAACTGTGTTGAGAGAATTATATGTTATTTTATTGAGAGAGAGAGAGAAAGAGAGAGAGAGAGAGAGAGAGAGAATCTTTTAATATTTATTTTTCAGTTTTCCTCGGACACAACATCTTTGTTTGTATGTGGTGCTGAGGATCGAACCCCGGCTGCACGCATGCCAGGCGAGCGCGCTACCACTTGAGCCACATCCCCAGCCCAACACAGTCATTTTAAATACTCAAAGTATTTTTCCTTTCATTTACTTATTCACATTGTTATAATTGTAGTATAGTTATTGGTTGAGTATCTTGATGACAGGGACTATTTTTTCCCATAATTATATCTTCCACTAACTTACAACAATGCATTTAACAAATAATACCAATTTCATTAAATTCTAGTATAACTTCTGTTCATACATTATATTAGATATCTCTTGCTATATTTAAAAAACCACCCCAGAACTCAGAGGCTTAAAACCACAAAAGTTATCTCATAATTTCTGAGGATCTGAATTGTGAGAACAACTGAACTAGTGGTTCTGACTCTGTCTTTCAAGAGAACTATTAGCAAGACTACAGTCATTTGAAGATATTTGACAACAGGAATACCTGCTTCCAAGTTCACTCACACAGTGGCTGGTGAAGGCCTGAGTTTCTTTCTGGCTTTCAGTTGGAGGCCTCACTTACTTGCTCTGTGGGCTCCTCTTTAGGGCTACTCATGACATAGAACATTACTTCCCCCCACACTGAGTCACTCATAAGAGAAAAGAGCATGAGAGAAACAACTATGTATTTTATAAGTAAATCTCAAAAGTCAAATGCTGGGGGAGCATGGGAGGGATGGAAGAACTTTAGATAGGGCAAAGGGGAGGGAGGGGAAGGGAGGGGACATGGAGGTAGGAAAGATGGTGGAATGAGATGGACATCATTACCCTAAGCCCATGTATGAAGACATGAATGGTGTGACTCTACTTTGTGAACAACCAGAGACATGAAAAATTGTGCTCCATATGTGTACTATGAATTGAAATGCATTCTGCTCTCATGTATAACAAGTTAGAGTAAATAAATATTTTTTTTTAAAAAAAGTCAGATGCTATTTATCAGACCAATATCGGTACAGATTGAGAAGGAAACTTGTGCAGGGATGAAACTAAGGTAAGGAATAACTGGGGGCCATATTGAAAACTGGCTTCCATAGACACCTTCACATTACATAGCAGAAAATAGCGAAAACAATCCCTGACAGGATGGGAGACTAGCACTAGCGCTATCTTGATATCCTTCATGTTTGCACAGATCAGAATAGTCACGATGAGTTTAAAAAACTAATTTTAAGAGAATGAATTAATACCTAGATAATATCATTATTTAACAAGACTCAACAGATGTGTGATAAATGGCTCAATAATCAATTTTACTAATATGCAGAGTGAAATCTTTTTACATCTCACCCCCCAAAAAAAATTCTTAATTTTTAAGTTAACATCAAGTTTTTGGGTTAATGCCATCTGGTAGAACTTTCTGCACTGATGGAAATGTTCAATAGCTGTATTATCTAAAAGAGTAGCCATTAGCTATATGTAGCTATTCAGAACTTCAAATATGACTTGTGTGACTGGAGAAATAAATCTTAAATTTTATTTCATTTTAATTTATTCAAACTTAATCTTAAACTCACATGGCCAGGTCCATTATTGGACAGGCCTAGACTAACATTTATTCTTTCATTTTCTTTTGATATAGACATTAAACAAATGTATCTTTAATGTTGTCTTATGACAAACAATAAAGCTGTAGAGTCTGATCACTTAGGTTCTGATCTGGTTCTTCATTCACAAGTGCTTTGACCTTCATAATTGCTCTTCCCTTTTCTTTGCCTCAGTTTCCCCACTGGCAAAATAGAAGTACTTATCCTCCCCCCACAAGACTGTGGTGGGGACTTATGTCTGACACAAATAAATATGAAAAATATTAACTGTAGTTATTATTTGTGAACATACAATCTCTAATACCATGTTACTTTCAATATATAGCCTCTAATACCAGGTATTACTTAGTTTAAAATAAATAACTATAAAGCTATTTCATTACAACAAATAATATAGTCTAAGTAACTAGTAAATATCCCACATATCCAAATCAGAACATTTTTCTTTGAAAACAGACAAGCCATTCGCTGGAACATCTTTTTCTTCCTTCAGTTTTACATCAAAATTTTTTTGTGTGCTTTAATGGTTTTGTGGGTTTTTTTGCTTCCTTATTGGTTTTGGTGATATTTCTGTCATAACTGTGATGATCATTATTATGAAAAAGACCAGGAGAGTGGCATTAACCAAATTCATAAAGTTGCAAATATTCATTTGAAGATATTATTATTTGAAAGGTGAGAATAATGTGGTGTTTTTTCCCCCAGAGGAAAATGAGTGTTTCAATTCCCTACCTGTGAATATGCAGATATTTTATTTTCATAGTCAACACCATAAAGCATTCTCTAGGGGGAATAAGTGTAGTGTAGTAGGTGACATTAAAATTAAAGCAGTGTCTTCATTTAATATAGACTGAGATAAATCCAGATTAAGTGTATGTTGTACTAAAAATGGTTACAAAATTTATTATAAAACTCTACAAAGGACTGTGAGATTCCGATATTTTATCATCACTCTATCTCTCTCACACACACACACACACACACACACACACACGCACACAGACTTTAAAATTGGGGACTGGACTGAGTAGTACAGAGTATATTTGAGTCATACACTTTCTGTTCACCATGTATTATTAATTCTCTATCACTATAGTTTATTTTCTTCCTCAAGGAAAACCAAGAACTTCTTCATCAATTTAGTCCAAATTTTAACAACTATCCTTTGCTGATGTATCATATAATATAACATTCTAACACAACAATCCACAGTGTTGTGCCTATCTTTGTTCTAAATATCATGCCTCTTCATACTAAGATTCAGTTTATAGAATCTTTCAAAAGATCCATCTAAATAAATAACAAGTTAGCTTTCGGGCAAACAAATAAATTTGCATTGTTTTATATTCATCATAAATATTTCACTTAATTACTGAGGTACCTTGTTCAGAGAGAGAGAGAGAGAGAGAGAGAGAGAGAACATTATAAATTAATTAGCACTGTTCTGTAGAATATAAAAGCCAAAAGTAAAAACAGGCTGTAAAGCCCAACCAGAGAATACATCATATGCAAATGCTAAAGTACACAAGCATATCACAGTATAATTTGTGGGATACATTTTGAAGCAGCAACATTTTGTTTTTTATTAGTTGTTGCCCTATTTATTCTCAAATTCAAGGTCAAAGGAACCCTGTCTCCCCTTTTAGTCTCTTGCTGTGTATGATCCAAAGAGGCAAAAAAATCATATTATCTTGAAAGTGATTAAAGGAGGTGTTTTTCTCTCATTGCAGAGTAACAAAATTTTTAGTTACTAAAACATTACAACATAGTTTCAAAGATGTGGAAGATCATGGGTGTAAAAAATGTAATTTCAATGTACAAATATTACAAAATTCAGCACTTAATATTAAAAATTTAAGTTAATTTAATATTATTCAAAAGCAAAAGTAATGCATTTTTACTTTAACTAATTATAACTATAATAATACATTTTCTTAAATTATTGCTTCCAAATAATTGATAATTTATAATATTTCTATGTGGCAGTAACAGAGCCTCAGAGGAAAGAGGAAAAGTTCATAATTTCTGAGCATCAATTAAAACAGCAAGATGTCTATATTTTATTAAAGTATAATCATAATATTTTGTGAAAAATGAATTTAAATATAATTCCTACAGAATATGTGATATATATATATATATCAAATTAGTTCTTTATTCTTAATGCTTTAAAATTTTTAAATGTATCATTATATAAGTACTACTTTTTTCAAATGATTTTAATTGTATGTCATTAAAAAATATTTGAGCTTTTTCATTATCAGACATTAAAATACCTAATTCTTTACTGAAATCTCTTTTAAAGCAAGCTATTTGCCTTTTAACTGAACTGACAACAACCTGAAGGAACTAAAATTTAGAAGAAAAAGTCAAGAAAAACAAAAATATTTTGTTTGACCAAGTAAAGAGTACAGAAAATGGTTTGGTTTCAATGTTGTACTAATTCATAAACTAGGTCTGATTCTTCCTGGCTTAAACAGCTGTTTTTGTTTGTTTGTTTGTTTGTTTCCTGTGTAGCTAGGGAATCAACTAAAATCCCTCTAACGCATTTATCTTATCTTCAACATGCCTTTTTCTGGTGAATGTTTTATAAAAACTCACGCTAATAAAAAAAAATTAAAATATGGATGTTTTGTATAATCTGCGTACATGCGTTACAAGTGTGTTTATGTGCAACATTCCAACAAAACTAAGAAACAAAATAGAACTTTTGTGCTGAATCAAGGACTGCAAATAATATCACAGCACACACAACCCTTTGGCTATTCTGTTTCTCAACAGTCTACTGCAAATAAGGGTCAATGGGTAGATTTCTCAACTGTAGTTTCTTGCTAGTCTATTCCATTGATCACTGGGTTGTCATCATGCTGATGGTCTGAGAACCATCTTTCCTAGGCAAACACTGAGTGAGGAAATTGAATAAGTGTCTAAGTCATTTAATTAACCCCTTCCCAGAGCTTTTAAAGTAGACATTATGTTCTTCTCTCAAAAAATGTCAAAAAACATTCTCAGTGTCTGTACCATCTGACCTCTAATTCCTTTTGTTGACATTCTGGGTCTTTGGGCATGTGCCTTCTGATGTATCAGTGGTCCATAAACCCAACTCATTTTTCCCTCACCATTCCTAATTTGAGGTTGCTATTACACTTCCAGTTGTTTGTGGCCCATAAAGTCCAACCCAGACAAGCAAACTGAAATTATAAGAGACAGAAAAACAGAAAGAGAGGGAATGAAAAGATTGAATAAGAAGCTAGGTTTATATTCATCCTAATGATTTTGAAATAACAAGCACTTTAGACTATCGCTACTATAAAATGTAAATTGATACTAGTAAAATTTTATACTAGTACTTAGTTGTTAAAAGTTTTCCATGTTACTGAACTGTAATCTAAATAACCAAAAGTAATGACTGACAGACAAGATAAGAAATATCTTATCGAAAACCAACTAGCTAATAATTGAGTTAAATATTCACTCCAGGGAGACATTATGGATTATTTTCCCTTGAAAATGATGAACAGGGCTGGGGATGTGGCCCAAGCGGTAGCGCGCTCGCCTGGTGTGCGTGCGGCCCGGGTTCGATCCTCAGCACCACATACCAACAAAGATGTTGTGTCCGCCAAGAACTAAAAAAAAAATAAATATTAAAAAAATTCTCTCTCTCTCTCTCTCCCTCTCTCCTCTCTCTTTAAAAAAAAAAAAAAAAAAGAAAATGATGAACAATGAAAATATGTGTGATATAATATTACATATATTATATATAATATACATAAGCATATATAATGCTTAGTAATATAGGCTTTTAAAATAATATTTAAGGCTCATTAGCCAGATATTTCCATCTATTTCTAAAAAATAAATAAATGAATACCCAGGGCTTCAAATGAGACCAAGCAAAAGCTCTCAGAAGCAGGGATGTTTAAGACAGGCACTCTGCATTCTATGATATTCTGATCCTTCAGCATCTTTTAGCCTTTGCTTAGCATATCGGTCTCCACGGGAGTCTTAGGTCAGTAACAAAGCACTACCAACCCATTTCACAGGCTGAACAAAGCCCTGAAACCTCACCTAGGCATCAGAGCTGCTCAGAAACCTTACCATTCAACTTTCTATCATGAGAGCAGTCTCCTAGTGGCTGTGCACGCCATCCCCTGATTCTTCACCCCGCAATCCTTCTTCAGCTTTGTTCATTTCCTACACTAACTCCATTTCTTTTCATTACTAAGAAGAATAAGGCCATGTAATATATGTTCTTAAATTCCATTTCCTGGATCCCCAAACTGCCACTGTATTATGTCTCTGTGCTCCATGCCTACATTCTTAGGGGAAAAATACACAGTATTTTGCAAAGTTCACTTCTGTTTCCTACTTCTGCCTATCCTACTCTTTCCATGTCATTTATTCACTCATTAATCCAGTCAGTCACTCACCTGGTCAGTCCACAAATACTTCTTGTGCATACATGTAGTTTAAAGGCAGAGTTGGGTTCTGATACCTGATCTTTCATTTTCCAGCTACACAAGCATAAGCAAATTTCTTAATCTCTCTGGCACACAGTTTGATCAGCTGTGAAATGATATCCCATTATGAAGATGAAATGAGAAATTGAAGATTTTGCAATTAATGTTGTATTTGGTACACAATAGTCTTTGTAACCAGCAAAGTGTTAGGTTCTAGGAGTATGTATTTGAATGGTATTGTCCTCAAGGATATAATATATGTGTGTGTGTATATATATGTATACATATATATATGTATACATATATATATATATACATACACATTCCCATAAAATATATGGTGTATATGTGTTTATGTATGTATCTGCATACAGAAACATATGCATATATAATATATAAACATACATATACAAATATATAACCTCCTGAAAATTTGAACAATGTAATAAACATGGAATGAGATAATTGTCAGGAGTTTTGTAATTGAAGGGCAATATTTAACCCCATGTACTTATTTTATGATTATATGCCTGGATAATCCAGAAGAATCAATTTAAAATTAAAATTAATGAGCACCAAGTTGAGAGCCTAAAGGCAAATACATTTTTTAAAAATTCTATAGTGTTTCTATATTGTCTGATTACTATTTACAGATTTAAATTCTTTTTTTCATTCAAAATCACTACAAAAAGATAAAATATAGAGATAACTTCACATGACAAATAGAGACATAGATAAAGAAAAAAATCAAGATTTGCCAAAGAATTTTACAGTTTGGAAAAAATTAAAGATAAGTCCCTTTTCTGAATATTGTTAGAACCAGAATATTCAGAAAAAAAGAACAAAATCCCAATGGCCTTTTTATGTAGTTTTTTTTTAATTCGAAAATAAATCTGAAAGAATAAAGATGAGAATATGCATGGAAATTTTAAGAATGTAAAGAGGCATCATAGTAGTACAATAATTAACATGGCATGGAAATATCTTCTAAGTCAGCAAAAAAAAAAAAAAACAATACAATAATAGCTTAGGAGGAACTCATAATTCAAGTAAAAGTATAGAATGCAACAAGTGTAGCCTAATATATCAATGAGAAAAATACTATTTAATATTAAATTCATTATTTGGAATTTTTAAGATTCCATAGATTAAAAGGACTGCAATATATATATATATATATATATATATATATATATATATATATATATATAGTCTTATACCAAATAGTTCCCATTAAGCTGGTTGCAATGGCACATGCCTATAATCCCAGCAATTTGGAAGACCCAGGCAGGAGGATCACAATTTCAAGGCCAGCCTCAGGAACTTAGTGACTTCTTATCTCAAAATAAACAATTAAAAGGACTTGGGTCAAGGATGATGTATCTCAGTGGTAGAATTCCCCAATACCTTTTAAAAAGAGGAGGAGGAGAAGGTGAGGAGAAGAAAAAAATTCTTGCAGCAAATAGCACAGCTAAAATGTAACATGCTGTGAAAATATTTTATACAGATCTACTACAGTCTTGCTATTCCCTGATAAAACCAATAAGTAAAACCTAAAATCATAATTACATTAACCAAAATGTCACAAAAGAAGTATGAGTTCTGGGGCTGGGGATGTGGCTCAAGCGGTAGCGCACTCGCCTGGAATGCTTGCGGCCCGGGTTCGATCCTCAGCACCACATACCAACAAAAGATGTTGTGTCCGCCGAGAACTAAAAAAAAATAAATATTAAAAATTCTCTCTCTCTCTCTCTCTCTCTCTCTCTCTCTCTCTCTTTCTCCTCTCTCACTCTCTTTAAAAAAAAAAAAGAAGTATGAGTTCTAAGAAGATGAACAGTGTACAACGTTACTAACCACAAAAGGAACTATAAGATACACTAAAACCCCAACAATAAATATTGATGTCTCCATACAGTTCTGTGTACATTCTTTAAGTCAAAATCAAAATTTTTCAAAAATTTTAAGAACTTGTGTATAGTTAAAAGGACTAAGCATCATATGTAGTATGAACAAGATGATTTTGTGGTACACACACACATACACACACACAGACCAAGGATTAAGAGATGCTATCACTATACAGACAATTAGATTATTTTTATTTCTTTGTCAATACTACTATGTAATTATTTTTTTTATTTTATTGGTTCTTCTTAGTTATACATGACCATAGAATCCATTTTGATAAAATTTACAAGCATGGCATATATCTAACTCTAATTAGGACTCAATTCATGTAGGTGGGCACAATGGTGGGATTCACTTAGGTGTTTCCATATGTGTACATAGGCATAATTATGTTAGATACATCTTGCTGTCTTTCCTTTTCCTATCCCCCCTCCCATCATTTGTTTCCCTTTGTCTAATCTGCTAATCTTCTCTTCTTTCCCTTCCATCCCTTTGTTGTGGTTTAGCTTCCACATATCAGCAAAAAAACATTCCACCTTTGGGTTTTTTTGGGGGGGATTGGCTAATTTCACTTAGCAGGACATTCTCCAGATCCATCCATATATCGGTAAATATCATAAAGACATTCTTCTTTATAGCTGAGTAATATTCCATTATATATATATCACATTTTCTCTATCCATTCATCTGTTCAAGGACACCTAGGTTGGTTCCATAGCTTAGCTGTTATGAATTGTGCTGCTATAAACATTGATATGGCTATGTCAATATAATATGCTAATTTAAATCCTGCAGTATGCAGAAGAGTGGGATAACTGGGTCAAATGGGGGTTCCATTCCTGTTTTTTTAAGGAATCTCCATACTGCTTTCCAGAAGGGTTACACCAATTTGCAGTCCCACCAACAATGCATGAGTGTTCCCTTTTCCCCACATCCTTGCCAACATATGTTATTACTTGTATTTTTGATAATTGTCATCTGACTGGAGTGAGATGGAATCTCTTTTTATAGTTTTAATTTACATTTTTCTAACTACTTGAGATGGTGAACATTTTTTTCATATATTCGTTGATCATATTTCTTCTTTCGAATAGGGTCTGTTCAGTTCCTTTGCCCGTTTGTTAATTTGATCATTTGATTTTTTGGTGTTAAGCTTTTTGAGTTCTTTGTATATCCTGGAAATAAAAGCCTTATCTAAGGCGATGAAGATTTCCTCCCATTCTGTGTGCTCTCTCTTCACACTCTTGTTTCTTTTGCCATGAAGAAGGTTTTCGTTTCCTGCCATCCCATTTATTGATTTTTTAAATTTTGTTTCTTATGCTCTAGGATTCTCGTTCAGGAAATCAGTTCCTTTGCCAACTTGTTGAAGTGTTGTAATTGCTTTTAGTAACTTTATCATTTTTATCATCAAAAGAAATTTATTCATTTTAACTTTTGATGGAACTGGAGGGGGAGACGTTACTCCTCTGAAGATAATGACAGGTTTCAAAGGCAGCATTTGGACGTTAGTCTATCTTTGTCTTGTTTCTTTTGGATTTTTTTCTTTCCTCTGCCCACAAAGGAATTTAGTTCTTTCCAATTTAAATTTTACTTCCTCTATTCATTGGAACTAGCCTATATTTTTCCCCCACCTGTTATTGTCAAATTTTTTGAAAGAACACTCTATTTTTCTTTTCCTTTTCACTATCCCTGTATCCCTGTAAAGCAGCCTCCCACGCCACCACATGTAAAGGTGTCAATTTACTAATAGATCTGTTCAGGATTCAATGTTCTCTATCCTTGATATGCTCCTTGTATTATCTGCATTGCCTGACTGTGATTGTCTTTGGATCATTTTCGAAAATATACCTTTCCAGTTCTTTCTCCTCCAACTCTGAAATATTTCTTTGTCTCTCTGTTTTATCCTGAGACTTCTCTTCTGACTCTCTACACTCTTCCTTGAGGATGTCATCCACTTTCAAATATTCATTTATCAATCCCTGCATGTAACTCACGATTCCCATTACTATTCTGATTCACTATTGGACCATATGTCACACTCTTTTTCAGTTTTATGCTACAGGTCATCCCCTGGGAATGATCTACACATCTCAAAGTCAACTTATCTAAAACCAAAATATTTACTTTACCATTTCTTTCCTCAGAGTCTTTATTTCCCTAGTTCTATTTATTTTCCCCAAATTTTGATGTATGCCAATTTGAAAATCTTAGACTGTGTCATTGTCTTGTTTCTCTTCACCCAGTTGAGTGAAGGTCTAACATTATATATATATATATATTTTTTTTTTCATTTCCTTTCTTGTTCTTTCCAATTGCCATATAACCACCCTTACCTTACTTGGTCTGATTCCTTGGAGTAAAATTCTGATCTAACCTCTCCCACACTCTTCTGATTCTCAAAATAAAACACTTGCTCATCCAACAGTTCCCACTGTCCCTCAAATTAAGTGAATGTTCTGTCCTAGGCATTCAAAATCTTGTTCAGGCCAATCTGTCCCTTTTTATTTTTTTATTTTTCACTACCACTGCACAAATGTCCTGTGCTCTAAGATGGACTGCTTTCTCTGTGTGGGTCACCTCTTCTGAAACAGAAAACTTCCTAAATTTGTTCCTTTTTTTCATCACTCTTAAGATAATTAATCAATTCTATTTGCTATTGTTGGTGAAATGCCTTTCTCCTAATCTATACTGTAGGGTCCTTGAGGATACAGATTGTATGAAATAAGCTTAGAATATGTCACAACACCTGGCACAATATTTTGCATAGACTGAGGAATGCTCAAATATTGAGGAATGAATCAATCAATAAATATGCAGGCAGCAAACTAACACATTTTGACTGTTGTTGTATTTATGTGTTTTTGTTAATAAAATGGTTTGTTGTCTCCTGTGTTAAGATTGTTAAATCCTTGGGAATGTGACTCATGTTACTCCTTTAATAAAAAATAATTATTTTCTTTAAGATAGTCTGGGAAACCTGCTATAGACAAAGGAATTTCACCAGGTGTCATACTCATGGAGGGTTTTTTTGTTTGTTTTTGTTTTAGGAAAAAAGTATAAAGAATAAAAAAGTTGTTTTTCCCCCATATGATTTATCAGTGCTTGATCCATAATGAAATCCTGATGATTAGGGTGATCATTAGGTTAAAGCTATTTCTTTATCCAATTAAATCTTTGCAGAAAAACATAGGTGATACATAATTTCTTAAAAATAGTCACAATTAGTTATCCCAGTGGCATATGTATCAGGTAACTTTTTTATTTGGCAGATTTCTGATGGGAAAAAAAAAGCATCAAATGACCAGCCATTTCCCTGAACGCCTCTCTTATTTTAATAGTTATTACTCTCATTCCATACTCATCTCCCCTGAGACAATGTGTTGGATTCTTTTCCCGACTAAGTCTTTCAAAAATTAAAGATAAATACAAGTCTCAGAATACCAACTACATTTCTCTTTGAGACATTTTGTATCCGTTAAACTAAAACAGGGTGACATTGGAGCCCAGTCTTCCTTGGATCAGGTGAAGCTTTCCCTGGGTAAATCTGCTACACAAGACCATTCCCTCACCCCAGAGCCAAAAGAAACAAGAGTAAAAGCACAATAATATGGTAATATCATTCCAAGATCCCAAATGTATCTGTAAAACCTCAGCTGGAAGTTGATTTAACCTCTCTGGTATTGTCATGTGACCCTGGGGTGGCACCTTCCTTCCCTAAGTGAGTAGAGCGATTACCATTACCCGTGGAAGCCAGGGCTCCCCAGTGACTCGGAAGAGTCTTGAGAAGGGATAAAGTTTCATAGCTTATTGCAATTCTTCCAGCACTGAAATCTCCTAGAGCTGAAACTCATTCAGAAATGATGAGGCATTTGAAGCTGCCTGAAATAAGGGCTCTCTACTAAAGTGACTAGCTAGTCCATAGCCCACCTGAGAAAATGAAAAATCAAGTTCAGGGGAACAACAACAACAAAAAGCCATGATTACAATGGAGCAAAGACAGTGGCTATTAAGCTGATTTGACTCAGGCTCTTTGAACTCTTTAGATTTCTAACAGCCCATCTGTGCTAGAGGTGCTGCCCTGATCATTTTAATTTCTCCCATTTGATTCCTTTGATAACTCCTGTACCCCGGATAACTAGGCAAATGAGAAAACAAATCACCCCGCTTCCAATATCAAGATAAATGTGTTACTGGATATTTATCAAGCCTTGAGAAATCCTCCTCTCCCTAATGCAGTCTCTCCATGGAATCTCTCTGGGCAGTTTCCCACATTATGGAGTGAAGGGGGAGAAGTCAACTTGCAGCAATGTGACAGAGGCTAACCCAGAATTTGGCTGTCATCCCACAAAGAAGCAAAGCAAAGATGACAGGCTTCCTTTACATTCACAAAATACTTGTTGCCATGTCTGCGTGGGTTTTCAGGTGCAATGGTGATCATTGGCTCACGAGCCTCCTTTCCCCCTCTGGCCTCCTGGGTTACATACTGTGCGTGTTTTAAAGTGGGCATCCTTCTATCAGGCTGGTGATAATGGCATCTTATGGAGCACATTTAAGAGTTCAGTACAAACTGCACAGACTGGGGGAGGCTCTCAGCAGAGGCCATGTGTGCAGGAGGATACACAGAGCCAGGGAGAATTGCAGCCACAACAACAAAAAAGAAAATGGGCACATTCACAGAAGAGGAAAATGAACAATTTACACAAAAATGGTAAGTGAAAAAAAGCTAACCATCTCAAAGACCATTTAAAAAGCGATTTCAGACAGCTGACGTGGAGCAAGGTGGCACAACTGCTGAAGGAACTGCTTATTCTCCAAGAATGCATCTGACTGCGTATGTGGACTTAGTCTGGCTCCAAAGAGAGGTGCTTTTATATTAATTTGCTTACTGGAGGTGAAAAAAGAAAAGGAAAGCAGAAACAGAAAACTGGATGTCTAGGGCAACTTGTAAGCCCCTATACGAAGCTGCTGGCCCACTGTGGTAGTCCTGCTGCCTTCAAGGGGTGACCCTCAGTGGGCACTGCCATTGTGGACACAAACAGCAAGCTGCCCCCCAGATAGAGAAAAAAAAATTAAAGAAAAAGCAATCTGGTGATTTTTTTTTTAAGAACATAAATGCAAAGGACAAAATTAATGGGATAGAGAAGCACATTCAACTTTTTCAGAACTGTGAAATGAGGAGCAGGGGGAGAGAGAGCAGGAAAGAGAAAGGGAGGAAGAGCTATAGAGAAAGAGGAGAGCCTACTAAAGAAACGAGCCCCCCTGTACAGACAGCCTGACGCCAGATGGCTTCTTCTAATAAATATTCAACCTTAACTCTGTTCCCATGTAACTTTGTTGTAAAGCTGCCAGCACACCCACACAGATCTGGGCCGGCAAAATGATTACAGTAGTACAAACAAAATAGTGCAATAGAGGAAACAGACAGACAGGGTCCTGTCCACAGACAGGCAGGGCTGTAAGATGCAAGTCGATGGGCCTTGAGATTTAATGCCTCGGAACTCATAATCATAAGTCGCATTGGAGGGGGGGGCACCTCAAAAGACAACAAGCGTTTAACTCTTCGCTTTGCTTCAGGTTGCAGCAGTGAAAACATGTACACGTTTTTCTTTGCAGATTACAAATGAGATACTATATCTCAAATATTATTTTCTAACATAACCTCTATGTTTCACTACAGGTAATAATAACCACACTAAAGCCCCCCACACACACTTTTTTTAAAATTGTAGCAATATAGGAGATTGTATTTTAATAATACTTCAGTAATTGGATAAAAATAGATGATTCGCCATATTTTTTTTCTTTATAGAACAGAGAAGTAGTTGTCCACAATGATTTCTGTTTCTTTTTCTCTTCACCACCTCCCAACAATTATTTTGTACTTAAATTCTATTTAAACATAGATACCTCTTGATTCTGTAGGGGAAGTAGGAATTTCAGGGATTTTTTTTAAGAGATAAATTGAAACTACTGATGAGACCAGAAAGTACCATATTAATGAAGAAATATATGAAGTTTTTAAACCAAATTATGGCAAAACTCAGCTTGACAAAAATGATAAAGTAAAATATTATTTCACAAATGTATTCGTTGGAGTATATTAAAATGTGATGTTAATAACAAGTATTAGAGAAGGAAATCGAACTTTTGCAATTTGAATTTTCCAGCGATAATGGAATGGACTAAGCCAACTTAGTAAAAAAATACAGCAATTTGAAAAAAATCATCTAAAATGCTTGGTGTAAAAGCGAGATTCTAACTTTATTTTCTATTTCTTGATCTGATATCTAAAATTGTCTAGGAAAAAAAAATCCCTAAAAGAGTTCATCATAAGCCAACGTTTCTTTTACCTCAAAATCAAAGATATATTTCATGGGGTTATCTGTGAGCACTGATAACTCTGAGGGAATGGAGATGTAAGAAAAACCAACAAAACAAAAATTAAACACTTACCAAGAGCCAGATAAGTTTTGTTAAGTGCATACTGTTGTTTTGACAGTTTGAGAATCTGCACAGATTTTACATTTTATTACACTGACATCAAAAGCTGTATTGATAGGAAAGGACCACATTTCTAACAAAGAGAGACAGATAAAAATTAGCATTTATCTTCTGGTGATATCAAGCTTTCTAATGGTAAGTCATAGTATTTTCCTCTGCTTGCAGAGGAACTCTCTCAGGGGACTGAAAATGCATGGGAAGGTTAAGACTTCCCAATTAGGGATATGATGGAGAGCAATCCTTGAAAAGATTTGTATAAATTGCACACACGAAATACAAACAATGCAAACATATCTGTATACAAAATATGCAGTTGTGCATTCATAAAGGGTAATGGCATGCAATAATGGGAAATTATTTGAACATCTGTTTGCACATTAATCTGCATATTTTTGCACATGCAATCATCCATTTGCATCAGCATATTTTGCATGTCGCATGCACACGTTAGACACCTGTTATTAAAAACCAGGTCCATAATGTGCTGCTGATTCATTTGAATATAATTCCATTTTCATGAGATTTATCATAGAGACCAAAGGGTAGTACTTGTTTAGGAAAGTAGACAATTTACACAGGATGATACAAGTGAAATAACTGTGTGCTTCTCCCTCATCTATCTAGTTTACAGATCAGAGAGAGAACCAAATTGGTAATGAGTGAAAACAGAACAACGTGGCCCAGATGATGGCTGCTATACTCCAGCTACTTGCTTCTAATGGAAGAGGTTGTCAAAACTCTGGGGAGCATGCTCATCATGTGTGCTAAGTACTAAGTGTACCTAGCACACAGTACAAGGTCAGTAAGTATTTGATGACTCCTTGGTTAAGAAGGGAATGTATAATTTAATTAAATGTTACATTTAGCTAATAGTTGCTGAAATTAGATAATCTATCAGGCCCTATTATGACTGCTTTTGCAGACCTATCTCAGTTAACCCATTTGGAACTCACTTTGGGGGAATATTTAGAGGCTGAACTAAAAAAGACTGGGTTCTGCTACTAACAAGGAATATGATCTTAGAGTGGTTTTTCTAATTTTATAAAGTGGGAGACTGCACCGAGTCGGCAAGTACATTCTACATATGGTGCCACTCTCCCCTTCTTTAACCGTGGTAGACATGAAAAAAAATTTATCCAGGCACTTTCCCCACTGAGTCTGGACTTTGCCATAAATTCCTTCTTAACACAGCTCTCCAGGCAACCACCAACAACTGATCAAATTTGGCACACAAGATGAATCTATTTTCTATCTCTGGACTATATTATCTCTGAGGCCTCATCCAAAAATCCTATCAAGAACTCTTACAGACCACTAAAATCCCATGTTTCTAAAAAAAAAAAAAAAAAAAAAAAAAAAAAAAAAAAAAAAAAAACTACCCTTAAGGTCTGTGTGTTTTCTAGTTACAATGTATCTTACATGCTCTGAAACTAGATGACCACTGTTAGGACTTGAGAAATGCTTGCTCTCTGTAGCAATTCACTGTAATAGCATTTTAAATGTATTTAACCCATGAAATATGCCCAAGAAAAAATGATGTTCAATATATTTCCCTCTTTCGGATTATCCAAAAAGCACTTTTTTTCCAGGCAGTTTTGTAAAGTGGATCAGGAAAGCAGCATGAAGCAGTACTATGCACAGCACAGACCTTCAGTATGGAAGAAAGACAGCAGCCGCGGTCCCAGCTTCTGCCAGACAGAGCGTTGGTGGTGTGAGAGAAAGCACAGAAACCTGGAGGCACGTTAAAAGGACATATTCAGACTCTTCAAGTCATATGGAAAGATAGGAAACAAATGCCACTCTCAGTGAGGATAGGTTTAAAAAAACTCCCTGAGAAATCCTTCAGTGTGATAAGCATGACCAACAGCTGAAATAAATCCATCAGAAGTACGTACTTAGACTTTGCTTTGAATCCAGCCCTATGTTATGTTCTTAGAGAAGTTCAGTAAGATACTGGAAGACAGTGCCTGCTTTGGGAGAAACTACTTTCATGTTGGAAGAAACAGAACTTGCAGATAACATTACAAAACTACTCATAAGCCAAGGATGCTCTTTTCCCATCCGGCTTTATCTAGACCCACCTAACAACATTTCCATCAAAGACCTCATTTTGAATAAGGTGACCTCAACAAAGAATTCCCCAAGTACTCTTTATGTGAAGCAAAATGCCCCCTCTTATCATTTTATAACTCAAATTCCTCTTCCTATTTATTATTACAATACGTGTTTTCAATTCATCATGGTGATGGGGACATGTTCTTCTTGCCTGCACGTGTTGCCCCTGCTTCTGCAACCAGCAGGCTGCGTTACCCTCAGGAACTCCATTCTCCCACTCTTAGTGCTAATGTTTTGGGAGAGACTGACTGATGCTCAGACTCCAGCTCTAAGGGCGAGCACATGATCCAAGACCAGCAGCCCTAGAATTTGCAGGAAATGTTGAGGAAGAGAAATTCAATGTATGGCTGCACTAGCTGATGACCAGACAGAAGATGACTAACAATAAAGCCAAACAAAGAAAACCAGAGCTGAGCAATGGAAGCTGACCGATTGCTACAGGCATAATGCGAACACCAGAATACAGCAATGTCTGATGCTAACTACATTCCTGGACTTTTCATTTATCCAAACTTGATTTATTTTCCTTCCCATCCACTACCCAGCTCTAACCTAACACAAGAAAGCAAACCAATCTGGTGAATTCTCCACACAGTCTTACTTTTGTGGGACTACTAACCAGATCCCATTTTCTTCACATTACACAGAACCCTCCTAAGATAAACTTCTGGGAATATCTAGAAAGAAGATAACCACCATAATTGTCCTTGACTGTAGTCTTCTCTTGAGTGGGGATTCCTTGGAGTTACTAGTAGATAATTTTTATGAAACAGGGTATCTAATTATTGAGAAGAATTATCAGAATTCCAAGTCCCTGTCTATTTGTGGAATTAACAGTGTTAATTCTCATTTATAGCCTCTCTCCTCCTGCTTAATTCCCTGAATAGTTCAGCCAGTCTCACTGAGACCCTCAGGGGGAAATGCCCAAGTAATATAAATCCCACCTCAGAGCTGAATTCAGGGTGTCCCATAATAACAACAACCAGGGATCGCTTTCAAGGTCATCTCAGAGTACTGGCAGGTACCAGGATGTTTGCCTGTCTGCAGAAAGCCATTTATACAATGGAATGATCTCACTGGTAAAAATAAGTAATAAAGAAACAAACAAGATGAAGAGGGGTGAAGTTCTCATGCATAATATCAAAGCAAATCTGTAATAGCTACCTAACTAAACCTCCAAGCCCTTAGCTCATCGCCTGACCTAAAAAGTCACCCTGCTGTTTTAATGAAAGTTAGCTGTGGGAACATCTCCATCACAGCATCCCAACCACCAATATCACTTTTAAACTAAGCATTTGTTCTTTTTAATCTACTTCCTGTTTAGAAATTGCTTCTATTTTGAGCAGCACGTTTACTTTTTCACCTTTTTCTAAGAGGAATTGCATTTTATTAGCTGGAATCCAAATACAGCTAAATGAGGAAAACTCAATAAAGGGACTGAAAAAAAATTTCACCCAATAAATTTGCTGAGAAATGCCAAGTTTGCGGCTGTGCCTACAGCCATTTTAGTTATAAGACACATAGTAGGAAACAGTTTTGGGGTTTTCAACCATTAGTTTATAAATTGGATAAGATAGATGTGTTCATTCATATGAAGTAATGTAATTTTTCTTGGGAAAGTTTAATATTATACAAATCCATTAGCATATTTACAAATTAATCTTCCCTTAGGAAAAAAAGATTGAAGATTTACAGAAGGAAGAGCTTTATTACTTTTAAAACTGCATTTTTAAAGAAAATAAAAGAAAAAGAAGGAAAATTATATTGAACTATAAATGCCTTTTTATGACTAACAGTTTTGCAACACCAAAATTTATGAAAGCAAAGAATAGAGCAGAGCATAGAGTTTTCAAGGAGCTCAGAGAAATTGCAACTCCTATATCACAAAATGCAAACTCCTATAAAACTAAACCTGTTTATGTGAATGCAAGCTAAATGGCATTAAATTAATTAGACACTCACGGCTATTAATGTGAACTTCCCCTGGAAATGTCTTGTTGGGTTTTTTCTTCCAAATTCTCAAGCTACTTTTCTAATTTTTGACAAGAAGGGATTTTTAAACCTTCACACCAATGACAACAAAAACCTGTGTTCATTTGATTTCTTTCTCAAACTCCCAATGACATCTTAATGTTGAACAAATAACTGATGACATAATTCCTGACACTCCGCTGTCATAAAATGGAATTTTCTGTCATCACAGAGAAAACTTGGAATGCTGGGTAAAGGAAGTCTCAATTTATGAACAAATGCCCAACATATTTTAAAAATTAAGCGATTTGACTTTCTTCAAATAGTCTCCTTTTTGCTCATTCCTAGCACTTACTTGGTGAATGTCATTTTTTGTTGTTGTTTATTAAAGGAAGGGTTAAATGGACTTTCTACATAAACACAGGATGCAGCATAATATTAAGAGCAATTCTTAAATAACATGCAGATTTAGTGATATATTAATAACTGCTTTTTCAACATTTCAAACTACTAAAAAAAATCAAAGTACTATTTTTTCCACAGAAGATATCTGTTGCAATGTATTCAGCATATCATCATATACAATTTTTCAGGTTAAAAGACATCAAGCTGGGTACGGTGGCACATGCCTGTAATCCTAGCAGCTCAGGAGGCAAAGGCAGGAAGATTGGGAGTTCAAAGCCAGCCTCAGCAAAAGGGAGGTGCTAAGCACCTCAGTGAGACTCCATCTCTAAATAAAATACAAAATAGGGCTGGGGATGTGGCTCAGTGGTCGAATGGCCCTGAGTTCAATCCCTGGTACTTCTGTGCCAAAAAAAAAAAAAAAAAAATACATATATATATTCCTTCTGTATTCCAGTAAATACTTTAATGCATTATCTTATTTAACCATCACAGCAACCCTATCAAGTAAATATTATGTTAATTTGTATTTTAGATGAGAAAATAAAGTTTCAAGATAATAAATATCAAAAACATACAATAATAAGTGAGGGAATCAAAAATAAAATCCCAACCTCTCCGATTCCCAAGTCTACACACTTAACCCTAAAGTTCCAGTAATTCTTTTCTAACATTTTCACTTGGTCCACAATGCAGCATTCACAGGTATAGCCTAATCACTGAGGAGGGGTTCTGGAAGGGTTTATCTTGTCCCCAGACTCCTTGTTCTTTTTCTGTTTCCTACTTGCCGTAAGGTGAGCAGCTTTCCTCCACCACGCCCTTTTGCCATGAAATTCTGCTTTGCTTCAGGCCCAGAGCAATAGAATCAATCCATTATGGACTGAGACCTCTGACACTGTGAGCCAAAATAAATCTTTCCTCCTCTAAGTTGTTATTCTCAGGTATTTTGTCCCAGGGATAGAAAACTGACTAACATAACTATAAGTGTGCCACCATAGCTCCCATAAAGCATCTCATTTTCAGGCTACACATCCTCATGTGCAGTAGCTGTCCCACAAAGGGTAATTGTCAAGTTTTCTCACTATCTTTTCTTGTGCCCTTAGGTCCACTGAACATCCAAGCATCTCTTTAAAAAGGATGGCTCAGCTAGGCACGGGCCTTCATGAGCACTTGATCACTAGGAACAATAGGCCTCCTGATTCTGAGCTCCAATCTTTTCACCTTGGAGTTCTGATAGAAATAAATTGGCATCTTTATACATTATAAGTTTTGCTAGAAGGTGTATTATTAGCCAGATAGTATAGAGACAGTACCCCTGAAAACACGGGCACTATTTTCCAGTTTGGATGATTTACTGAACCCATTGATTCAGTAATAACTTTGGATTTGGATGAAACTTCTGGGGTAAGAGCCAAGTCTGCAGAACCTTCCCCTAAAATCCTTCTGTGTTGAGCTTGATATCAACCAGACAAGTTTAATCACATTGATAGAAACCCTTCCTATTCCTGTGTATGTGAAAAAGAACTGGACTCATCAAGAGTGTCATTTGAAAGACTTGAAGATCAGTCTGGAAAAAATACCCAGAGCACCTTTTTACCTAGATTGAAATATCAAGCTCCTGTGACGGTTTTTTTAGTCGGGGTTGAGTCACTGTGACCAAAATACCCAACAAGAACAACTTAGAGAAAGAGAGGTTTATCTTGGCTCATGGTTCAGAGGTTTCATCCATGGTGGGCAGATTCCACTGCTCTGGGCCCAAGATGAGGCAGGACATCCTGGCAGAAGGGCGTGATGGAGAAGCACTGCTCCATTTATGACAGATAGGAAGCAAAGAGGGGGAGACGGAAGGGGCTGCAAGGAAGAGGAACCCTCCCAGGGCACTGCCCTCCCAGGGATCCACCTCCTGCAGCTACAACCCACCACTTATAGTTGCCACCAAAACTAGGATGGACTGATTAGCTTACAGCACTCACAATCCAATCATTTCACCCCCAGACCTTGCTGCATGAACTCAGGAGATTTTGGGAGACACATCCTATCCAAGTGATGATGGCAGTCAAAATCTCATGAAAGAAAAGTATGAGCAAACAGTGTAACATACGTGCATATAGCATTTCTGCCTTTAATATATTGTTTCATATTCACAGGTAAGAGAGAAAAGAACTGAACGTGCTCAAGAAGTTTTTTATTTTACGTTTCACCAAGTAAATGGCAACAGAACTGAAGAAAGCAAGGTTGGCCTTCCAGATTCGCATACTCTTCAAACTTCCTCTCCTGAAATGTGTTGCAGTCAATCACACTTAACCTACTCTTTCCACACCTCCAGAAAGAGATACCCACAGATGCACCTATTGACTTTGGCATGAACTCAAAGAAACAAGCTTTCAAAGCTGACCCTTTCTTTGTGCATTAACTTCAATTTCTCCTTTCCACACACACACTGAAAGAACATCAGGTAAATCCATTTACTTCCGCCCCCTCATCCCACTGCTGCTCCTAAAGTGACATATTAATTATGGCTCGTTTGAAATTTTCTCTTACAAATGTAGGCTCAGACTTCAACACCTAAATGAATTATATATACGCCATGCAAGCCTGTTTGTTTCAGGTTTCTTAAAGGAAGAAAATGAATGCAGTGTATTAATCATCAAACCGATGTCCCTGATGGAAAAATAAATTATTTAAATGAGTAACACTCTCAGTTTTTTTTTCCAATCTGCTACTTTTTCAAATTCTTTTTTCAACATTTGAAAGGTTTTCAAGCAAGTTAAAGTTTGAAAAAATAATATGACAATTTACTACCAAGATGGTACAAGTTGACCAGATTAAAGCTGTGTATAGACTACACAGAGTTAATCCAAATTGTTGGGTCTCATCATCAATCAGTTCTGCAGTTATCAAATGTATGGGATGGTAATCTAAAATGGCTGTTAAGATGATCTAAAAGTGCAGATTGTCTGCTTCGGACCTAAATATATTTTAACCCCTTTACAGACAAAAATACATTAAAATCCCAGCATAAGATTTGTTTTTAATCTTTACTTCCTAGTGTACAGACTGAGGAAGACAAGTGGAATAGCCGTAGCATGTGTTTATCCAGTCTTTATTCAGCCTATTTAAACTTCCTAGAGAGCAAATTCTTCAAGTTCCCCATTTTATTTAAAACCGTATTACAGTTGTATCACACATACAACTAAAAACTACCAATAAGATCAAATACAAGGAGAAGGATATAAAACTCAACAGGGGGAAACCAGGAAACCACCTTGACTAGAAAGTAAGCTGTCAGAGAAGTCATTGAAACCACCACCTAGGATGTGCAGGACCCATGTATGGGAAAGAAACGAGTACCCAGGAATACCCAGGGAGAACAATTTACTAAACTCAGCAGGTACAGGGTAGAAATTCAGTGATGAGAGTTATATTTGTTAGGGGAGACTAATTACTTTTTAAGAAGAGGCAGATTGAAAATATATAATAGTGAAAATTCAAGAGAATTTTTAGTACTTAAAGGATGGTCTGAGAGGATGGATTTTTTTTTTTTTTTTTTTTTTTTTTTGGTACCAGGGATTGAACTCAGGGGCACTCAACCACATCCCCATCCCTATTCTTTTTTAATATTTAATTGATTTTATTTTGGATGAATATGTTGATGGAACCTTCTTCCACGCTGTCACTGGAGAGCCTGGGCTTGTGGGTGCTCTACCACACTGAACAAGACTTCCAAGGTCACCCTGGAAGTCATCTGCCTCCTAGCCAGCAGCAGATCAGGGACAAAAGAGTGGATAAGTGTGTGTGGCAATGTTTAATGGGCCAGGATGTGAAGCCCACCACTTCTATTCAAATTCATTTGGGTAAAATTTGTCACATGGTCACAGTAAATGTTAAACTGTGAAAGGTAGTTGTGTGATGGTGAAGAGAAGACTAAACATTGTTTTTAATAGGTAGCAGTCCATGCCACTCTATGTCCCTGTGCGAATTATAGTCATATTCACTCTTCTTCCCGCAGGTAGAACTCATTCAATAATATCCTGCAAAGACACACAGCAGTCTGTGGGCTGCTGACTTACTAGGTTTTTCTCTGCAACTTTAGGTGGTTTCTGGTCCCATGACCTATGAACTAAGAGAAGCTTTTCCCCCTCTCCCATGTATACCTCTACATCAAGAATTGTGCCCAAACAAGGAAACTTTGATAGATTCTATGTAAAGGGGGGAATGGAAGATACACAGTAATGGCAGATCCATTTCAATGATGAACCCCCTGCTAGGCAGTATGTGAAGCCCCAATTCATGAGAATTGGGCAAGGTCTACCCCCCTGCTTCAACTCTCCAAGGAGAATCTGCAGTGTGCCTTTTTCTCCACGAACCCTTGACTTCACCTCCCGGGATACTTTTCCCCATTCACCATCCTGAGTGGCTCTGTCTGAAGTGAGCATGGAAAAATGTGCTCATGTTTAGAGGTCACAATCATCATTGTCCATTTTCTGCTAGTTTTGAGAATCAAGGGTTGTTTTATGAAAATTAAGAGGATTTTTTGTTTGTTTATTTGTTTGTTTGTTTTTAGGACCATAATCATTGCTCTATTGGCAACATGTTTCCCTCAAAATCTTCGGGAGAATCTGAGGTATCTGTTTCCACTCAGTGCCTAAGTAATCATCCTCTAAATTCTTTTTTCAGATTAAAGACTTGGGCCTCTTACGTTCGTTTAATTTTTTTTTTCTTTTGTTTACTATCTTGTTTTGCTTTCTAGTGTCCATGCCTTGCTCTCAATCAGGAAGTAGTTAGTGGGGGTCATCTAAAACACTAGGATTGGGTGAAAAGATAATCCACTTTTTTCTATTGAGATAAAACTAGCATAACATACAGTTTGCCCTGTTAAAGTATGTATTGCAATGGCTTTTAGTACATTTGCAGAGTTTTGCAAGTATCACCAGAGACAATTTTAGTACATTTTCATCACAGCAGAGAAATACCATGTTCTTTCACTACCATATCCCTACTCTTCCACTCCACCTCTGGTCAATCTATTACTTTCAGTCTCTATAGATTTGCCTATTCCAGACATTTTATAAAAATGTGGTCATACATTATATGGTCTCTAATGACACATTTCTTTACTGATGAAAATGTCTTCAAGTCTTATTTGTGTTTAAACATATCACCCTTTCATTTATTCCTTTTTCTGGCAGAATAATATTCCACTGCATGAAAATACCACATTTTGCTTATTCACTCATCAATTGATAGATATTTGAGGGTTTTTTTTTTCTACTTTGGGAACATTATGAATGCTACTATAAATATTTACACACAATTTTTTGGTGTATATGTTCTCATTTCTCTTGGATTTATACCTAGAAGTGGAATTATTGGTAATACTGTATTTAACCATCTGAGGAATCAACAGAATGTTTCCTGTAGTGTCCACACTAATTTACATCCTCAACAGTATATGAGGATTCCAATCTCGTCACATCCTCACCAGATATTATCTGATTTTTTTTATATCCATCCTAGTGTTGAGCACTTCTCATGTGCTTATTGTTCATTTGAATATCATCTTTAGAGAAATGTCTATTCCACTCATTTAGCCATTTCTCAATAAGACTTCTTTATTCTTTAGTTGTAAGTGTTCTTACATATATTCTAGCTGTAATTCCCTTATCAGAAATATCACCTATAAAGTTTTCCTCCATTCTGTGGTTTGTCTTTTCACTTTCTTGAAAGGTAATTTTGATAAGAGTTCAACTAATCCATTATTTTGTGTTTGCTTGTGCTTTTGATGTCATATTTGAAAATTCATTGCCAAATGCAACATCCTAATAATTTAGCCCTATGCTTTCTTCTAAGAGTTTTATGGTTTAAGCACTTTTGTTCAGATCATTTATGAATTTTGAGTCAATTTTTGGAAAACATGTGACATCAATGCCCAATTTCATTTTTTTTTTTTGTATATAGTGATCCAACTTCCATTGTTTGAAAAAAAAAAAAAAACCTCCTTTCTCTACTGAATTGTCTTGACAGCCCTATCAGAATCAGTGAACCATTGAAATGTGCTTATTATTTGGATACTCTATTTTATTTGTAAATCTATGTCTATCCTAATGCCAGTATCACAACATCTTCATTACTCTTCCTTTGTGGTATGTAATATTTCACAATTGGGAAGTATGAGTCTCTCAACTCTTGTTCTGCCTTTTCAAGATTGTTTCGAATGTGGCACTTTAATGTACTATATATATTTTATAATTAGTTTGTCAATTTCTACAAAGAAGCCAGCTGCTATTCTGACCAAGATTACATTGAATCTGTATATTAATTTGAAGCATATTCACTTCTTAATAATATTGAAACTTCAATGCCAAAACATGGGTATTTTTCTATTTACTTTTAAAAATCTGCTCAATGTTTTATAGATTTAAGAGTATGCTTTTTTATATCCTTTATTAGATTTTTTCCTAAATATTTTAATTTTTGCTATTATAAGTTAAAGTGTTTTTTTTAATTTTAATGCCATACCATTTATGGTAAGTACATAGATATACAGCTATGTTTTTTTGAAGGGGGCAATGCCAGGCATTGAACTCGGGGACACTTGACCACTGAGCCACATCCCCAGCCCTATTTTGTATTTTATTTAGAGACAGGGGCTTACTGAATTGCTTAGCACCTCGTCATTGCTGAGGCTGGCTTTGAACTTTTGATCCTCCTGCCTCAGCTCCCAAGCCACTGACATTACCGGCATTTGCCACCATACCCAGCCTATATATAGCTCATTTTTCAATATTGAATTTATGTCCTCCAAGTTTGTCAAACACATTTCTTAGCTCTAATAGTGTTCTGGTGGATTACTGGAAATGTCCTACATATAAAGTAATGTAATCTGTGAATAGTTTTGCTTCCTCATTCCAGTTACAATGCTTCTATTTCTCGACTCACTGCCCTGGTCACAATCTGTCATGCAGCAGCAGTGAGAGCAGGTGTTCTTGTCTTACTCTTGGAGGGAAAACTCCTATCTTATCACTGAGCACCATGTCACCAGTGAGCCTCCATGGATACCCTTTTCAGGTTAAAAACATCCCATTCTGTAACTAGTAGATTGGATGTTTTTATAATGAAAAAGACATTGTATTTGTCAGATTTTTTTTTCTGAATCTATTAAGACAAATGTGTGGGGTTTTCTTGTGTTTTATTCTATTGATAAGGTGTATTACATTAATGGATTTTCAGGTATTAAACCAACTTACAACCCTGAGGTAAGCCTCACTTGGTCATGGTATAATTATTTCACATACGACTTGATTTGATTTGTTAGTATTTTGTGGATGATTTTTTGCATCCATGTTCATAAAAATTGGTCAATAGCTTGTTTCCTTTTCTTGTGATGTCTTTTTCTAGTTTGGGTATCAAAGGAATACTGGCTTCACAGAATACCTGGGAAATGTTCTCTTTTCTAATTTTTGGAAGAGTTTGTGAAGATTTTAATTCTTTTGTAAATATTTGACAGAAATCACCAGTGAATTAATCTGGTCCTGGCCTTTTTTTGGTGGATAGTTCTTTTTTTTTAATGAAAAATTCAATCCCTATACTTGTTATAGATCTTTTCAGATTGTATCTTTCTTCTTGAGTCAGTTTGGTAGTTTGATAGAATTAACACATTTCCAGAAAAACACAAAGTTACATAATACATTGACATACAACTGAGCATAGCATTTCTTTATAATTCTTTTTATTTCTCTAGAGTTAGAAGTAATGTCCTTCTTTGGATATCTGATTCCTGTAACTTGGCTTCTCTCTCTGTGAAATTTTTCTCAATTTGGTAATTTTTTCCAAGAACCTGGCTTTTGTTTCATTGATTTTTTTTATTGATTTTTCTATTCTATATTTCATTAATTTCCACTTGATTCTTTATTTTATTCTTCATTCTGTTGGCTCTAGGTATAGTTATTTTTTATTCTTCCAATACCTTAAGAGTGAGTCAAGGTTAGATTGTTGATCTGAGGTCTCACTTCTTTTTAAATAATAGGCATTTACACCAATAAACTCTTCTCTGTGCCCTGTACTAGCTATATTGCACAAATTTTTGTATTTCTATATTTGAATTTTTTAATTTTAATTTTTCTCTGAATCATTAGTTTAGAAGTATGTTGGTAATTTCCATGTATTTTCTAATTTCTAAAATTTCTTTTGATTAATTTCCAATTGTATTTAATCATGATCAGAGAAAAATCTTTTAATACTTTTATCCTTTTAGATTTATTGTTTCATTTTTATGTCCCAGTATGATATATTATGGAGCATGTTCCATGTGTACTTAAGAAAAATGTGCATTTTTCATATCTAAGCAGCACAGTCCAAAGATGTCTGTTCTAGTATACAGTGGTGGATTTTTTTTCTTTTATCTTTTTTTTTTTAATCTTCTGCTGGTTATTCTATTCATTTTGAAAGAAAGTGAAGTCTCCAACTATTATTCCTAAATTGTCTATTTCTCTCCTTTCTGAAAACTAATTTCCTCTATTTTAGTATTCTATTATGTGTATACATATTTATGATTATTTATATTTTCACTCCAGTTTGACCCTTCACCATTGTAAGTTGTCTCCAACTCTAATAACATTTTTGATGTAAAGTTTATTTTGCCTGATACTACTACAGCTGCTTTAGTTTCCATTATGGTTGCTGTTTGAATGATAATCCTTTTTTTCATCTTCTTACTATTTGTACGTTTGAATCTAAAGTGAATCTCCTATAAACAACAATTATCTGGGTCATGTTTTTTGGTTTTTGTTTGTTGGTTTATTGTTTACCTAGTCTGAAAGTCTTTGCTTTTTTACATTAGTTTTTTTTCTACTAAGGATGAATATATTATGATATGGTTTGCTATTTCATTTCAATTTTTATTTGTCATGTTTTGTTCCTGTTTCTCCTTTACTGCTTTCTTTAGCACTAAGTGAATATATTTTTTCATAGTCTAAGAATTATTGAAGACAATAAAATGCTATGTGTTTTAGTAATTTCTTTAATGGTTGACTAAGAGTTTACTATTTGCCTCTTAAAGTTAGTATAATTTAAAGCAGTTTTTGATAAGTTATCTCCAATGAGAGAAATGTTAGTCCTACACGTCTTTGTTCTCTTTTTCACTCTTTTTTGGGGTATTATTGTTCCACAATAATATGTTAATAATTATACTAATTTATATAATTACATATATAATTTGACATCAAACAGTATTAAAATTTAACAAAGCATTGCACTTTCTATCATTTTATATCCTTTAAAGGAGTTGACAGTGAAAAGGAGAACAAGCATATTTTATCACTTGGGTTGTTAATCTTGTTTATCATTTCTGGTTCACCAATAAATATTAATCTGCATTTATCAAAACTGATACTCACTTTAGAGTGTATTTAGCCTTGAATTTCTCCATGCCCTGTTGCAAATAATGCCCACTACTTGGGGAAAATTTAAAAATACCTCTATGGTCTGCTTCTTCTCCCTTCTCCATCCCCTACCTCTTGGAAAATCTCTGAGAAATGGTTGGGATGGCAGAGAAATGGCATGTGTCTCTTAGTGCTAGCCTCACCTTCAGGAACCTGGCATTCAGTAGACTGGGGTGGGGTGTGGAATCGGCTGCAATCTCTTCAGCTTGCCTCTCTGGGCATGAAGCACTCTACCCTTTGAGCAAGGGTAAGGATGGCTGAAACTCCAGTGCTCTTGGGAGAACCACACCCCAGGTGGAGCTCCTTCCCATCAGAGTGAGCCAGGTAGAGAAGATTTGGCCAGGCTTGACCAGAATTTAGCTTCGCCACAGTTAGCTGGGATAGGATGATAAATGCTGATGTCCTGTCCGTCCCAGGAAGAAAGCCCACCAACTGGGCACCCATACTTAGGAGGGGCAGGGAGCCTTGTGTTCTTACCTATAGCAGCCTGGAATTGAGTTTTTGCCTTTCTGAAAGGAGAGGGAGGAGGCCAACTCTTTACTCCTTGCCTAATTTGAATTTTTGGAATTAGTATTTCTCCATTTGCTATATGTCCATAGGGTCATTTCCAGGGATCTTACTCTTCTTACTTTTTACCTGTTTACGTGGAGAGGAAGTCTGCAGCACTCCGCATACTGCCATTCCAAGTGTGGAACTCCCAACCCCTTTGATTTTATCTTTGATATTGTGTTGAGTCTATTTCTTTAATGAGAAGTGTTACTGGGACTTGGAAAAAGTTTTCTTTTCTTGTCCTTGTTACTTACTCTTTGGAGTGCAGAAGCAGTCGTTTTTACATTCCTGGGAAGCAATTTATAATTACAAATCAACCTAGACTTTCTTGAGGTCATCTTCTTATATCTTGCTATATGCAACAAAGAAAAACAAAAACATCTGGCTCTTACTAACAACTTTCCCTAGACTGGCATGTTCAGTACATCTTCTTTCTGGGTTGTTGTTTATAATATTTTACCAAATGCTTATAATCCTTAGTATCTTTCTGCTTCCTGATATTTGTCTCCTTGCTATCTACTGACCAACTGTTCTTGAGTCAATGCCCTGTTTTGCAAAATTTGATATGGCAATAACATACTTCTAGATATTAATTTCTGCATTAAAAAATTGAGGCATATACTCAAACCAAATTGAAGTTTATTTCTTGCTTAAATAATAGTACTTGGCCAGTGAACAAATTGTAGGGTAGTACTCTTACCCAAATTAATACAAAAATAAAAAATGAAGAGACTCCTTTATGAATGAGATGCAAAGTATCTTTCAAGCAACAATCAAGAATATGTATTTCTTTTTCTTAAAATTAGGAAAGCCATGAAACTACCACATAACCCAGCTCTCACACTCCTCAGTATATATATCCAAAAGATTTTAAATCATTATACTACAGTGACATAGCCACATCAATGATTACAGCCACTCAATTTGCAATATCTAAGCTATGGAACCAACCTAGGTTCCCATTAACAGATGAATGATAAAGAAAATGTGCATATCTACACAATGAAATATTACTCAGTCATAAAGAAGAGTGACATTATAATATTTACTGGTAAGTGGACAGAACTGGGGAGTACTGTGCTAAGTGAAATAAGCCAATCCCCAAAAGTCAAAGGCCAAATGTTTTCTCTGATAGGTGGAAGCCAACCCAAAATAAGAGAGGGTGGGGGTCAAAAAGAGAGAGGTAAAAAGGGGGAAAAATGGAGATGGAATTTCATCAAAATAGAAGAAAGATCAGTAGATAAAGGACATTGAAGAGAAAGAGGGAAAAATGATGGGGAAGGGGGACAACAGTGGAATGAATCTGCCTGAACTTTCCTAGGAGCATCATGGCTGTGACATGGTGGGGTGGGTCCCGGCATCAGGTGTATCTACAGGAAACCAATTTAAAAAAAAAAAAAAAAAGTAAACTACATAGATTGAAGAATGATTGGTGAAGTGGAGGGAGGGGAGCAGGGTTCTGGGGAAGTTCTGGGTAATGAATTGGAGCTGGTTTTGTTCCATGCTTTGTGATTATGTCAGGGTGAATCCTGACATTGTATATAACTGAAAAGAATAAATTAGAAAAAACTCATGAAACCTCTCTCCAACATGGATACAGAGAATTTTATGGACATGTGTGGGCACAGTGCATCATTAGGCTGAAATCTTTTTATATGTATGTTGAGAGGCGCATTATAGGACATGGTCATGTTAAGAGGGAGTTGAACGCCTGAAGTGTCAGGAAGAATTTTCATTTCATACTTTTGTGGAGGAGGACATTGAGAGAGAAATACTATTCCTCTGTTGGCTCTGCTCCCTAGAAGAGAAAGTTAATGAAAGAGGGAGCATTTTTAGCATCCTTCTGCTCTGCACTCCCTCTTATGGTGTTACAGGTCGCATTGTGGTCCCTTAGAATTTATATTAAAAGAACAAATCCCAGGATCCCAGAATATGACTGTATTTGGATATAACACCTGTAAATAAGTAATTAAGGTAAAATGGCATCATGTGGTGGAGGGCAGGATGCAGAAAACAGGTCCAGGGCTCATCACATGCACACACACAGCGAGAAGTACAGTCACCCAGAACCTAAGGAGTGAGGCTTCAGAAGAAACCAGCCTGCTGACCCCTTGATCTCAACTTTTACCCTCTAGAACTAAGAGAATGAACTTCTGCTGTTTAAGCCATCCAGTCTGTGGGTGTTATGGGTCCAAGAAAACAAATACATAAGGGAGAAAGGGAAATACACAATTGGTTGGTTGGATTAGGAGAAGTCGTAGGTCAAGTGCATAGCTTCCATTCCTAAGCAGTGGGTAGTGAATGCAGCCTCTCTTGGCTGCTCCAGAACATAGTTGATCAGCGAGCACTGCAGACGGAGTACCATGACAGATGCCATCAGTGAATGACAGACAGCTCAGATGGGGATCACGTCTGGGGGGATATCTAGAGACTAGGGAGACGGAAAATGTAGAAACAGTGTACACCAGAGATTCCAGAACACAGAAAAGAGCTGTATATCTAGGGTTCTTCCCAGGGGGTTCTGGGGAGCTGACACCCACGTTGACCCGCACTGAGGAGTGGGAACCTGAGGTGTAGAATGTGGTTCTTAGCAGCTGGCCAGAATAATCCGTATCTGCTGACCAGATTCTTTAGTTCCTACCATGCTAAGGGGCAGCTGACACTTGGATGGCAGTATACTTTGAACAGATGGAATAGGGCTTGGATATGAGCCACATGGACAATTATTGGCTAAGTATTTCACCAATTTTCTTATGAGGACTGTCTTATGACTACCATCAACACCATATTGGTTAACTACAGTATACTTCAGGGCTGGGGCTGGGGCTCAGTGGTAGAGCACTTTCCTAGCATGTGTGAGGCACCGGGTTCAATCCTCAGCACCCCATAAAAATAAATGAAATAAAGGTATGTGTTCATCTACAACAACAACAACAAAAGTATACTACAAACATAGAGATGTGATGCACAGTCAAAGCTAACACAACTCAATATGTGCAATGAGTTGAGTTCACAGTATGGATAGCATGACAATAGTGAGGAAAGTGAAGACTTGGAGGCAGATTCAATATCAAATAAAACATATGCCTTATGAGCACTAGTGGAGCATTGGTTCCTGCACTGAGGAGAGAGGCAGAGAGACAGAGAGGGAAAAAGAGGGAGAGAGAAATGTGTTCCTGCCACTGCGAACTTGGGCAGGTTACTTTTATCTCCGAGTCTGTTTTCTTATATGATTAATGGAGGTCATAATAGTTATTTTTGATAGTCCTTGTAAAGATTATTTTTTTAAGAAAAAAAGAGAATGTGTTTAAAAATACTTAGGACAGTGCCCAGTAAATGACTATATCCTACATTTATTTATCATTTTGTCCACCTTTGCTCTCTGCAAAGAGCAACAAGTTAAAAGAGCCCCCTTAGGTATTGTTCAAACGAGTTAAACAAATTATTACCATAGTCAAATTCTGAGACCCAAAGAAAGATCACGGAACAAGGCCAGCTTTTGCTTCAATAAACCAGCTCTTACATTATGATGAATAAAACTCACAGGATCTTAGGTTTATTCTTCCAGAAGGTATGAATATGCGTATGGTTTTTTTTTTTTTTCTATTTTTGCCACCTCTTTCATCTTTATAGGATTGATCTCAGGATTTAAGAAAAAAATCATCTGTTGACATAAATAGAAAAAATAGAACAGTGTGTCATGAAGAATAATGACAATTTGCAATAGCCAAACTATGAAACCAACCTAGATGTCCTTCAACAGAAGACAGGATAAAGAAAATGTGCTATGTATACACAATGAACTATTACTCAGCCATAAAGAAGAATTAAACTATAGCATTTGCAGGTAAATGGATGGAGCTGGAGAGTATCATGCTAAGCAAAATAAGCCAATTCCCCCAAAACAATGGCTGAATATTTTCTCTGATATGCAAGTGTTATTCACAGTGGGGGAGGGGAGAGGGAAAAATAGAGGTACATTGGATTAGACAGAGGGGGAATGAAGAGAGGGGAAGGAGTATGGGGGTAGGGAGGAGAGTAGAATGAATCAGACATCATTTACCTATGTACATACATGATTATACAACTGATGTGATTCCACATCATGTACAACCAGATTCCAATCATTTATGTATGATACGTCAAAATGCATTCTGTCATGTATAAATAATTAGAACAAATGTAAAAATGAAAAAATAAAGAATCAATAAATGGGATGGTATCCAATTAAAAAGATTCCTCATAGCAAAGGAAACAATCAAGAACATGAAGAGGGAGTCGACAGAATGGGAGAAAATCTTTGTCATCAGCATCTAAGATAGAGCACTAATCTCTAGGATATATAAAGAACTCAAAAAATTTAACACCAAAAAAAAAAAAACACACAAATAACTCAATCAATAAATGGGAAAAGGAACTGAACAGGCACTTCACAGAAGAAGAAATACAATTGGTCAACAAATATAGGAAAAAATGTTCAACATCACTAGCAATCTCACTCCAGTCAGTCTGGCAATTATCAACAATACAAGTAACAATAAATGTTGGTAAGGATGTGGGGATAAAAGCACACTCATACATTACTGTGGGACTGCAAATTGGTGCAAGCGCAATGGAAAGCAGTATGGAGATTCCTCCGAATACTTGAAATGGAACCACCATTTGAAACAATTATCCTACTCCTTGGCATATACCCCAAAAGACTTAAAAATCAGCACACTATAGTGATGCAGCCACATCAGTGTTTATAGCAACTCAATTCACAATAGCTAAGCTATGGAACCAACCTGGGTGCTCTTCAACAGATGAGTGAATAAAGAAAATGTGGAATATATACATGATGAAATATTACTCAGCTATAAAGAAGAATAAAATTAAGCCATTTGCCAGTAAATGGATGGAACTGGAGAGTATTATGCTAAGTGAAATTAAGCCAATCCCTGTTCACCTCACTGATTGTTTCTTTTGTTTTGACTGTTCCTTTTGCTTTTTAGTCTGAATCCACCCCATTAATTGATTCTTGATTTTATTTCTTGTCTTATTAAGGAAATTGGGGCCAAATCCAACATGATGAAGATTTAGGCCTACATTTTTTTTTTCTATTAGGCACAGGGTCTCTGGTTTAATTCCCAGGTCCTTGATCCAGTTTAAGTTGAGTTTTGTGCATGGTGAGAGATAGGGGCTTAATTTCATTTTTTTTACACATGGTTTCCAGTTTTCCCAGCACCATTTGTTGAAGAGGCTATCTTTTCTCCAATGCATGTTCTTGGTGTCTTTGTCTAATATGAGATCACTATGTTTATGTCAGTTAGCCTCTGGGTCCTCTATTGGGTACCATTGGTCTACAAGTCTATTTTGATGCCAATACCATGCCAATTTTGTTACTATTGCTCTGTAGTATAGTTTAAGGTCTGGTATAGTGATGTCACCTGCTTCACTCTTCTTGCTAAGGATTGCACTTTGTGTACAACCAGAGACATGAAAAAAAATGTGCTCTATATGTGTACTATGAATTGAAATGCATTCTGCTGTCATGTATAACAAAACAGAATAAATAAATAAGAAATTAAGCCAACCCCCCCAAAACCCAAAGGTCAAATGTTCTGATATGCAGACACTGACTCACAATAAGCAGGGGCCAGGGGCAGAGGAGTGGAGGTTCACCAGATTGGATAGGGGAGAGTGGGGGAAGAAGAGGATGGGAATGGGAAAGAATAGAATGACTCAGGCATAACTTTTCTATGTTCATATGTGAATATACAACCAGTGCAATTCCACATCATGTACAACCACAAAAAAAAAAAGAAATTTATGTTCCTCGTATGTATTATACATTAAAACAGATTCGACTGTCATATATAACTAAAAAAATAACTAAAAATATTTAAGAATGATGTTCTACTTTCATATGCAGTATATACTAACACATATCTAGTAATTTATGACTAACTCGTTTTTGAGAATATGATAAAAGCAGTCTAAGAAGGTGAATCAATCTCTATAACCCTCAATAACTGTACTGAAAATGGTAGGGAACATATAGTTCAGACAGCATCATCTGTGTATTATCTGTGCTGCATTAAGCCAGGTTCTCAACATGTCAAAGCAGTTGCCAGTTTGGCTAAGGATTCAAGGAAGAAATATTCATTTCTTTTCAGGGAGTGGCTGCAAATACTCACAGAATCCAGCCTACATATTCATAATCTCCAAAGTTTTGATTAGGTGCAAATTGCTCTCCAAAATACTTTTAAATCCTATCTAAGGCAATGAGCTGCAGACTTTATAGGCAACGTGTTCCTTTCTCTTATTTCTGTTATCCTTTTCCTTTAGCTAGTCCACTTTCCATAGATCAGAAGAATTTGGCGGGATGATGGGGGTGTGAATAAAATGTTAACTTTCTTAATTGAGTCGTTTTTTTTTTTTGTGTGTGTGTGTGGTACCAGGGATTGAATTCCATGGCACTCGACCACCAAGCCACATCCCCAGCCCTATTTTATTTAGAGACAGGGTCTCACCGAGTTACTTAGCGTATTGCCTTTGCCGAGTCTGTATTTAAACTTGTGATCCTCCAGTCTCAGTCTCCCAAGTCACTGAGATTACAGGCATGTACCTCCATGCCTGGCCTCTGCTTTTATTCTAATTCCAAATTCTCCCCAAACAATTTTCCTGAATCTACTCCCTTTATTTTTTGTACTTGAAACAGGTTTAGGATGTAATCAGATTTAACCCATGCTGTCATATCAGTTATTTTATTAGGAAAATATCAAATCTATACTATACAGGGTACAGGGTTAATCCCTTGAGAAGTCACCAAGAAATAAGGGACTGGGCTGACTGATATACTCAAATAAAAAACCACATGATAACCATACTTTCACTTCTTTTCACTTTCACATTTTTACTCAAGTTTATAGTCCTTTCATTAAATAGTAATGATCTATAATCAAATAATGTTGAAAAGTTTGTTTTATGCATTTGGCTTCACATACAATATTCATAGCTGTGACATGCGATGAAACGACCCACTGTTTAGAGATCCCTGCTAAATCTACATGCAGCATTCATTTACAACAGAACAATCACACAATTTGAACACAGTGTAAACAATATAATAAGCATAGAACAATCTTGTGGGTGATACCAAAGTTTACTTAAACAGATTGATAACGTCCTCACCAAAAAATAGCAGGCATAGTTTGCACAGTTTGTTCTAAGCAGAATGATATAATTACTAACTCTGTTGTAAATGCCCGGACCCCCTGAAGTGCTCTCATAGCAAGTCTTTCTCCAATACAATGACATTTCTCTCCACATCACATAGTTTATATGGTTTGTCAGAAAATACATAAACTACATTAAAATCAAGAAGTGAAGGTGGCTCATGAGCAGAAAACAAGGTTTTTAAAGGGACAAGCAAGTGATTGCTTTCTCTAAACTTAATTATGCTCCCCTTACCCACAAATATTATTACACGTTCTTTACCTAATTCTCATGGATGAAAGTGACCAAAAGAAATATCTCAGCTGAAGTTAACAGGTCGTTCCAAACCCTATGTGATTCCAGAGCACCAGCCCTGACCTTTCAGGCTTTTTTTTTTTTCTTCCAAAGCTGACTTAGTCTTATTGAAATCATGAAAGTGTTAAGTGGGAGTAGTCATAAATCAGTATTTTAAAGTCTGCTGCCAGCATGAATTCTCTACATTTAAAAGGGGAGAGGGTGATTTAAAACTCAACAGGACTTCACAGTTGTTAAATGCAGTTTTCTAGTGATCTGGTAACTGAAATATGACAATCTTTTTTTTAATCAGGCTTTCCAAATACAAAAGCACATACAGATATTTCTAACATTCTTGAGTATATGTGTATAACAAAGTGAAGTGAGAAATAGCCTAAAATACAAACCATTTAAATTTAAAGTACATTTAAGTACAGCATTTTATTTGAAATAAAAATTTTCTTTATATAAAATTATATGAAAATGCCTTTGCTTCTCTCTTTACTGAAATTAGAAATAACAAAAATTAGAGGAAAGGTACCAAATACATTTGTAACTTGATCCATAAAGTGAAACTCATTAATAACTTTTTTTGATGAATGCAATGTTTTTAAGTGTGTGAATTCTGTGAAGATCTGATGTTTGTATACAAAGTTTGAATTACATTATTTTAAGGTAAAGATAATATTGCCTCTCCATACAAATAAGTTTTAAAATAATTTTTTTATAAAGTTAATCTGAAAAAAATGGATAGTGTAATAATTGGGCACTTCCAAAACAACTGGTTATTTAAATGAAGTCTACTTTTGTGGAGGATATCTTTTATAGCATGTCCTAGTCAGTAGAAATAAAAAGCCAGATTATGGTGTCTGTCACATCTCCAGACATACGCAGTTGAATATAATATGGTTTAAAAAAAAAAAAAAAAAAAAAAAAAAAAAACCTCTAAAACAGGTCTGGTCAGATATTTAGTACAAAAGGAAGCCATCTACATGGTGTGAATTGAGAAATGTTGGAGACCATCTCTGCCAAAATGATCTTCTGTTCCAGCCCCCGTGTTCTTGTCACCATTTCTCCTGTAAGCATTTAGAATTCTAATCACTAGTCATTATTTTTTCACATCATTAAAAATCTTTACCAGAAAGCAAACATATTATCTAAGAAGTCATTAATAAGTCATTAACACCTTATCTTGAATTAAATCAATCAGACCATACAAATAGTTTACTTAAAGGCCTGGAGGGAGTATAATATCAAACAGGTAATTTTGATGAGGGTGCAGAGTTTAGAAACACAACTATTGGGCCATTTTCCAGGTAGGGATCCTAAAATACTGGGTTGTTTGTCAGAGGAAGAATTGCAGTGTCATCAACGCAAAGGTGGAGAAGATACAAAAGGGAAAAAACCTATGACATCATTTTCCTCCATGCCAATGAACATAAAATCTGAGTATGATTGACAACTTTAAAACACAGTACCAACAACAACAACAAAACCATGGTAACAGTATATTATTTATACTCCTAGCCTAAGAATATACACTTCAGTGACTTTTCTCAACTTTATATTACTGTTAACAATTCTGAGTGTTATAGAGTTCTCAGCACTAGCAGGTACCTGATCATAGACTGAACCAAAGTGTCAGGCACAGCAAACACACATGAGCATTTTATAATGAGACATATCATAACCTTAATACTTGCATACAGTGCCATCAATCATATTATTCATAAAAATCAGATAACCATGATCAAATCATTAAAATTGCATCCAGATAATTCTGAGAAAAGTGATTAATGTCAGTTGCAGACAGTATGTTTGGGGACACAGAGAGGGATGCAGCATAAGGGTGTGATGGATGTTCTTAATTCAGGCAGGTGGTCTGACAATTCTACCAGGTTCTGTTCTGACACACAGCCATACCCCCACCTACCACTGAGTGTTCAGGATCTTCAAGTTCTTTAGACTATTGGCCTATAGTCACAAACGTTGCTCTGCTAGTCAATAAAGGAAAAGTCAAAATAAGAGATTGTTACTGAAAATTACACAAGCGGAAATTCTCTGAAGTAAATTAAAAATGAAAGAATAAAGCTGTTAAGTGAATATATTTTCATGCTCCGGGGCTATGTGTTTAACAGTTTTCTAACTGTTCACTCATTTATTAAAAAAAATAATACATCAGTTATTATCTTCTAGAGTTGGAATTAGATATTTAATTGACTGGAGGGAATGAAAGTCACTCACTTTTAAGTAAGGTAGCTACTTAAAAATATTTCGATAAAATGTTTCCTACAATCATAATCAGCCCAAATTCTTGGCAAACTTTCTTTGTGTATATATAGTTGTTTTTAATAAGTGTCATGCTGTAAGAACTAACTCCTTCCGAAACATGTTTATCTTAATTAGGAAAGTCAACAGACTTCTAATGGGAAGAAATGGGTATTTTTCTCTGTGGTATCGAAGGCATCAAAGGCCCAGTTGTCCTGCCAAACCAATCTTCCTTCCTGCCTGCTTTTTAAACCCAGGTGATTGCAGACAGCTAAGCAGGCAAAGCCTCTGCTGACCTGGCTCCCATTCCCATCTCTGCTCTGTCCTCTCATCTCTTGGGCAAGCCCCCCCTCCTTTTTTTTTTTTTTTTTTTTTTTTTGCCTCAGGAAACCTAGGGATATTCATGGCACTGAGGCAAATAATGTGGAATTAAAAACTAAATTCTTGAGGCCTTATCCTAGCAACAAGACCATCACCATCTGTTCAGAGGACAAGCCTGCCATTATTTGCTGCATTCTTTATACAAACTCCATCACCTGTGAGGGGAAAAACACTGCCCCTTTCCTGGGTTCTCTTTGTCACAAGAGTGTGGCCTGTTTCCCTCAGATCCTGCAAATTTAAAGAAAGCAAATATGACGAAGGCTACTTTGAGCAAATTTAAAGCAATATATCAGAAGGCCCTAAATGGCCATGCCAAAGTAATCTGATAATTATCATCTGCATATCATAAACCTGACAAAAAATATATGCTTGATGTCTTGATAGCCATTATGTTATTTAAATTAGAAAAGAGCAAATGGAGTAACTATGTCCATAGTTTCAGAATCTCTCGGTCCTTTAGACATTGGCCTATAATCACATACTTTGCTCTCAAATGATTGTCCTAGTCATTCATTTATTTACAGCTTCAAAAATTTTATTTATTTTACCTTTCAAAACCACATAGAAATTTATATTTTGAAAATGGCATTAAAATGTTATTTCAGTGACTTCAGGGTGAGAATCGATTCATTTAAACATCTAGTGTAATCCAGGAGGAAAATGTAGCCCTTTGAAAATGTTTAAAACAGTAAAGACAGTAACTAGGTTATATTTTATGCAGTAAAATTTATATTATTAGGAATAAATAAGGTTTGTTTCCTCTCCTTAAAGCAAGTCCATAGAAAAGAAGTGAATATCCATAGAGCATTTGAAAACCCCTACCTAAGTCTAAGGAGCAGATAAGAATCTCCACCATTTTCTTCCTAGAAAGAAACATACAGAGAAATGTCTGATACAATAAATTCAGGGAAAAAATGTGGATTTCTAATATGTATCAATTATTATATAATTCACTGTTTGGCATTTTTAAAAATTTTTCAAGTTTCTTATGAGGAAGACATCAACAAATAAAAAGTACCTCTTGAAGCCCAGAAAACATTAGACCGAGTTGTGTCTGGTAGTGGCACACAACTGTAATCACAGCAACTCTGGAGCTGAGGCAGGAGAATCACAAATTTGAACCAGCCTTGGCAATTTAGCCAGATTCAGTCTTAAAAGAAAAATAAAAGGCTGGGGATGTAGCTCAATGATAGAGCACCCCTGCGCTCAATCCCCAGTACTAGGAAAAAGTATATATCTGATGTTTATTATTTTACAGTACTTTTTTCTAGATTATCCCCTTTTATACTCCTAAAGAATCTACCATGCAGACCAAGAGGCCCTCACCATCATTCATGTGAAAATGAGGAAACCTAAGTTCAGAAAGGTATATTGGTTTTTCCATGGCTCCCCATGCTAAGATTCTAGTATCCTCCTTGTTCAGATTAGAAGCAACTATGATATGTGTGTGTGTGTGTGTGTGTGTGTGTGTGTGTGTGTGTGTATATATATATATATATATATATATAAATTAAACCATATATGTATATATGGTTTAATTTACATTCAAAACATCAAGAGGAAATACATATGAACACACAGACTCAAGCTAAGGTAGCAAGAGGTCTCTTGGCAGATAACTGACATAATGGTTGACCAATGTTCAAAGTGTCCTACACAGGCTCCATTTTCATGAGTATCCCCAAATTTGTTTGTAAATTATGAACCAAACTCAATCCTGTGGCTCTTTTTACTCTTCCATTTTAGACTGCACTTCATATTTCTATCATCTATATATTGGGCAGTGACAGTTTCCTACTTGAGTCCCAGATGGCTTTTGCTAAAGTTGTCCTAGTCCCAGTCAGAGTTGAAAGTCTCTGCCGATAAGGTAGAGATTTTGAGAAGCAGCTGAATCATTCTCTTCATCTGCTATCTGTGAATATGTTTGATTTGAAGGAGAAAGTGCTTTTAAATTTAGCTTTGAATTCCACATCATTTGCACCACTGCCATGAATATCCATAGGTTTCCTGAGGGGAGAAAATAATTTTAATTATACAGAGAGATGGAGAAAAATGAACAAGAGGTGAACAGCTGATGCATACTACCAGACACCTGCAGTGCAATTTGGATACTGGATGTCCCCCTAAGGTCCATGTGTTGAAGGCTTGTTCCTAAGCCATAGTACTCTTGAGAGGTTGTGGAAACTTTGGAAGGTGGGGCCCCATGGGAGGCACCTAGGTCATTGGGGATGTGCCTTTGAAGGGGACATTGGGACCCCAGCACCTTGCTTTTTCTCTTTGCTTCCTGGCTGCCATAAAGACAGCATTTTCCTCTACTATGTGCTGAAACCTCTGATCTGTTAAAATAAACCTTTTCTACTTTAACATTGCTGATCTCAGGAATTTTGTCACAATGATGGAAAGCTGACTCACCCAATCTATCTGGTTGTACCATATCAGAGTATGACCAAAGCACACTCGAAAATGGTTACTATATAAGATGTATTATGAGATCACAGAAGGGAACTTTGATCCCATAAATAGGTATTCGGAGGGTAAAGAAAAACTCTTATATATCAGGATAATTGACTTTAGTGCTACTGAATTATATGAAAGTATTACAGAGTAAAATATTTATGAAAATATAGTTCAAAAATTGTTGCAGGATCTTGGACTCCACAGAAATGCAAAGTAGGATAAGAACTAGTAGTGTATTCTCACAGGCAGTCAATGCAGTCCAAGACTAAAAGAAAACAATTTTTTAGTTTACTTTGGCCCATGCAAGATGTAGCTGACAAAAATACAAAAAGAGTTATGCAGAAATCATTATTTCTGATCCTTGTTTATATTAATTTCAAATCGGGCTAGTGAAGTTAACAGAAATGTTTTGACCTCTATGTAGCCTGGGGACCTCACTTTCTCTGTTCTTAGAATAGGGAATATAGCATTTCCTTCAGAGTCCCTTATAAAACATGGTCACAAAGGGAAATAAAATGAGGGAATGATTGGAAGGGCCACCAAATGAAGACAATCACATTTATAGTTTCTCACTAATAAAACTGAAGATTGTGTCTAAGGTTTAAGTAAAAATATTTCTAGGGCTAGTGTGTCCAAATACTAGATTTACCTGGGACTTCAAGGGGTTCTCAGAATATGAAACTTTCAGGGCTAAACTGAGAAAATCCCAGGCAAACCATCATGAGTTGGTCACCCTACCTACTAGCTGTGGGATAACTTGGCTTACAATTTAATTTGCCACCAATGCTCATAGCCTTTTCCATTTATTTATAAAACATTTTGTGATCCCCAGAAAACTTAAAATGGAACCACCTTTTGACCCAGTTATCCCACTCCTCAGCATATACCCAAAAGACTTAAAAATCAACATACTATAGAGATGCAGCCATACCAATGTTTATAGCAGCACAGTTCACAACAGCTAAGCTGTGGAACCAACCTAGGTGCTCTATATCAGATGAATCGATAAAGAAACTGTGGTGTATATACACAATGGAATATTATTCAAAGAATAACTTTATGACATTTGCTGGTAAATGGTTGGATCAGGAGAATATTATGCTAAGTGAAATAAGCCAAATGCAAAAAACAAAAAAAAAAAAGGTCAAATGTTCTCTGATATGTGGATGCTAACACACAACAGGGGGGCAGAATAGTTGTTCACTGGATTAGTCTAAGAGAAATGAAAGGAAGGGAGGGGATACAGGAAATAGGAAAGGCTGTGGAATGAATCTGACTAAATATGTCAAAGTAGACTCTCTGTCATGTATAACTTATAAAAGAAAAAAAAACAATTATGAAAATAGGACTGCTTAGGGTCCAGGTTTCTATTATGAGAATTAAGAACCCCCAAATGCTCCTTAGTATCACCAACCTGGGGTTTCAAACTTCTTAGTTTATGTAAGCAACTCAAGTTTTGCCCATCCAAGATGGTGACCTTCCTTACCCTTCCTATTCATCTTGTGTTACTATGAGAAACTCCCGTTCACCTTTCTTGTCTCCTTCCTGCTGCTGAATTATCAGTTCACCCCCTATTATACTCACATTCCCCTTTACTAGGCCTGAGGACCTGATCATTTGCTAGTAAGGTGAAACAACTAAAAATCCCCAGCAGGAAGGATGGCCTCCTGTTCAAGGGAAGGAGTAGGATCCCATGGATTACATTGGAGGTCATCACGATGCCAACTGTTTACTCAGAAAACTGATTTTTAAGAAGAGTATGGGGAAAAACTATCAACAATTTGTCAGGTCTTTCCCACATAAACTACATGTAAAATAACTAAGTAATTAATGAAGAAAATTGTCTTCTTTTAGAAGAATTCCAACCAATAAATACAGAAAGAATGGCGGGATTAGAAAGTCACCACTTTGCAATCCTGAAAGATATAATATATATTTTGTTATAATATCAGTAAATGTAAACTCAGTACTTGAAAAGCTGTTAGGGAATTTTAAAAGGTCAACACATCACTATTCAGGCTTAGAATCCTATACAATGAAACAATCATTTGCTATATGTCTCATACAAAAGGCATACATGGAATCACCTATGAAATGTTCTAGCCAGGGGAAAAACTAAACAAAACACACCTGAAACTAATCACAGCAGATGTCTCTGGTGCTCACTTCTCACCCCTTGGCTGACCTCTGATCTCAGCTGCAGCCTGGGAAATGGATCTGTCTCACTGCATGCAAGCATCCAAAGGAAAATGGGAGGCAGTGGGCAAATTTGGGATGCTTCTCAACAGAGCCCTGTTGTCTATAACAGACACCTGGGTACCCCAACTTACATGGACCTTCTCTTTTCCTGTCTTATCTCCTCACTCCCATCTTGCAAAACCAAATAAACTATAAGCACCTGCACTTGAAGTCCTTGTTGCAAGCTTCACTTTGGTAAAAGCTTTAGCTAAGTCATTAATGGAACTGAGACCTAATCACCCATTTTCAGGAAACACAAGAGGTAGAGGAATTAACGTTTGCTCAAGGAATGGGCAATCTCAGGACAAATAGCTGCTATTCCCAACAAATCAATCATGAAAAGAAAGGAAGGAAGAAGGGAAGAAGGGGATTAGGGAGAAAAGTTAAAAAGTGGTAAGAAAAGGAGGGATGGAGGAAGTGTTTACAGAATGAGAGACCTAAAACACAGCAACCCACTGCAATCTGTGAATCTTATTTGAATCCTGATTTGAGTTAAACAGCAACAACAACAACCAAAAAAAGTCATCTTGGAAACAAGTGCAAGAGTTTGACTATAAACTGAGTATTAGGTGATATTAATACATTCCAGTGTCCCATATATAGGACACCTATAAAACTAAATTGAGCAACAAATATAACACTTATGGTAACTTCGTTGCTCAATTTAGATTTTATAGGTGTCCTAAATATGGGATGCCAAGACATAATGGGTTTTAAGAAAAGTTTTGTTAATTTTGTTAGGTGTGATAATGGCAAGGTGGAAGTGGTTATATAAAAAGAAAAGCTTTATCAGATAAGATACATATGGAAGCATTAACAAGCGGAAAGGTTTTCTTAAAATCTGAAATTGTTTTAAAATATTCAAGCAAAACAAAAAGTCAAAAGTAGGGAATAGATGACATCAGACTGTTAAAAATCATTGTTGAAGGTGGTGATAAGAAAAGGGAAATCATTATCATTATTATTGTATTATTGAAATAATATCGATATTATTCCCTCTACTTTTATGTTTGAAATTACACACACACACACACACACACACACACACACACACACACACACAGATTTTTTTAATGTGATGGCTTTTTAAAAAACCCTGAATTCAAATACATAAAATTAAATCAACACTTTTTTTTTTTTTTTTTTTTTTTGGTACCCAGTGGTGCTTAACCGGTGAATGACATTCCCAGCCCTCATTTTTACACTTTATTTAGAGACAAGGTCTTGCCAAGTTGCTTTAGGACCTCACAAAGTTGCTGAGGCTGACTTTGAATTTGTGATCCTCCTGCCTTAGCCTCCTGAGCCTCTGGGATTACAGGTGTATACCACCACACCTGGCTCCATTTGTGTTTAGTGTGTGTTTAATGTAGGTGACGTGATTGATTCATCTTAGATATTAATTTCAGTTTGATTCCAATTGTGAGAAGAGGGGACAGAGGCAGTGCAGGTATGATAGTGGTGAAAATACTATGAGATATTTGGTATTCCAAAAGCTTGTCTGTCAACTTAGTACCAGAAGTAAATACCAGTGGACATCAGACTGTTACTGGTCAGCACACTCAAGTCCTTTCCAATTAAGAAACAAAAATCTATTCAATATTGGCCTATCCTAAGTAATATTAGAGGCTACCAAGGAGAAAGTTAACACCACCTATGTTTTAGTCAGCTTTTTTGCTGCTGTGACTAAAAGACCCAACCAGAACAATTATAGAGAAGGAAATAGTTGTTTGGGGGCTCACGGTGTCAGAGGTCTCAGTCTATTGACAGCAGGCTCCATTCCTAGGCACGTTGAGGGAGGCAGAAGAACATCATGGCAGTAGAGTACGGCATAGAGATAACAGCTCACATGACGATCGGAAAGCAAAGAGAGACTCCACTCTCCAGATACAAAATATATACTCCATAGCCATGCCCCCAGTGAACCACTTCCTCCAACCACACCCCACCTGCCTCCAGTTTTCGATCAGTTAATCCTATAAGGGATCAATTAACTAGTTAGGTAAAGGTTACAACCCAATCATTTCTCCTCCAAACTTTCTTGCATCGTCTCACACTATGAGCTTTTGGGGGACACCTCACACCCAAACTATAATGACCTATTAGTATTAAAAATATTTTCAAATCCATTATTTCTGTTGATTCTTGAAAGAATTCCTAAGAATAAAAAGTCAGATACTGCACGCCATGTTCAGTGATGACATGAATAGGGATCACCTGACATTGACATTTTGCCTTACTCTTCCCTTACATGAAAGCCTAGTTGACCGTACTCAGAAATGCCATACCAGAAGAAAAAGAAATGTTTTTAACGTGTTCATTTTGTATCCATAACACTTAAGGGAATATTTGAAACATTATAGAAAATTGATAAATATGGATTCTTAAATTCATTCAAGTCCCCTTTTGAAGTAGTAATTGGGTCATTTGTCTTCTCTCATTGTCATTGTCATTACCTTTCTCGAGACTGACACTGCTGGCTTCTCTGGCTTCCTCACACTTGCTATTGGCAAAGCCAAGTTCGTTGTACATGGAGTTCTTCAAAATTGTAAATATGTAAAAAATCACACACATTGAAAGCCATTGGACTGTCATCCATGGCTCTAGGGCTATTATAATCATTATCTAAATATGTCAATATGTTTATTGTGTGATTATTTGATTAAAGTAATTCTTCCCTCACAGGCTTAAACCCCATTCTTAGAGCAGGAACTGAGCTTGTTTGGGTTCCTATCTCTATTTCAAGGGCCCTCTCTACAAAATGCCTAAATATAACATATGATCCATAACTTTGTCAAAAGTATGCATTCAGTAGCTGAATTTAACTTATTTTGAGTTACATTAGCATGTTATTTTCATTAAACAGGTAAAACAATATTGTGGAGGAAGATTAGAGTCAAATCACCCTAGTCCCTCCTTATCTCCAGAGGATTTGTTTAAAGTCCTTTTTCTGCAGATGTCTGAAACTGAGGATATCCCACAAATGTATAAATATTGCTTTTCCTTTAATACAATCTTACACTAAAGCTTAATTCATGAACCAGGCACAGTAAGAGGTTAACAATAACTACTAAAATAACTACTAATAACTAATAAAAATAACAAAGTCATTTAAAACTTATGAATTATTTGTTTATGGTTATTATTTCATACTTTCTGTTTTTCATTGTGAATAATCAAAACCATGGAAAGGGAAATGGTGAAAAAGGAGTGAACTGCAACATAAGAATTCTTCCTGTTTGTTTGCTAACAAATCATTATAACATATAGAAGATCTTAACTTACTATCAGGAAAAAAAAACCCAAAAGACAAAAAATAACTTCATCTTCTTGCCAAAGAGTGACCCTTCTTATCAATTCATGCCAAAGAGTGACCCTGCTTCATGGAAGGTACTGAAAATATAATCCATAATTCTGCCTCTTCCTCTAATGGTCATAGAAATATTGAGAGTATCTTGTGCAGTTTTCAGGAGCACAGACTTGGGCAGCAGTAAGTCAGTGGAAGCAATAACCAATTGTTACAATATTTTTTAAAAAGAATCATTAGGTTTTTAGCTTCTTGGCAAAAATCCATTACATGGGGAAGAAAAGTTCATACATGGGAAACTCAAACGTACGGTAGATAAATCTCAGTATATATTACTTGAAACCAAAAGGCCTTTGAAGAGCATCCACAACCTGCTTCCTTCTGTTGTTGAGCCCTAGAGCTTCACTCCTACATGATTCCATGCTTGTCTCTAGAGGAAGGCTTCTTTTATAACTCTTGGTGGTTCTGTCTCATCATCATCCATATTCTTGGGTTTTTCTTAATGGATTATGTATCTCCGAAGTCAAGATCTGTCTCTACCCAGACAGCCTGGAATACAGGGTGTGTTGCATTATGGTAACTCCTAGCGGAATTAATGATCTCATCTACAAAACCTCCGTTTACACTGAAGAATTTGTAATAATAACCATTGTGTCTAGAAGATGGAATCAAAGCACAAGAGCCAAAAGCAGTCAGGAAAAAATAGTGCTATAAGGATTGGTCCACACAACCTCATGTTACTAGTAAATGAGGTTGAGTCTGACTTCGAACTACCTCTCCCAGTTTAGTAGTTGTGACTCCATGTTGGACCTTCAGCTTGTCACTTTCATTCCTGTAATAAGATGCAATGGGTTATAACTCTATATATTGATGCAATAAAGGACTTAAATCATCTGATTTTTTTTTACCATTTTAAAGTGAACTTTTACTTATAGGAAATGACATCAAATTATAGCAATCTAAGACATTATGACAAATAATGTCTTAAAAGACTTCACTATCTGCAAAAAGATGCCTGCTTCAGTTTCATAGAATGTTACAAGAGAGGTCTTCAGATGATTTCTGGATTAATGTCTTCCAACTCAGAAAGGTGAAGGGAGTTTATTAATTAGCTAATATTGGAAAGTAAGTGCCTCCTATAATCTGCACTGGGCAGGACACTTGGAACACAGAGTTAAGTAAAACTGAGAATGTTCACAGTGAGTACCCAGCACAGTAAGGCACAGGACCTCTGAGTCCAAGAGAATTATGGCCAGGCCTTCTACGTGTACAAGAGATATTTGTAGAGAGAATATGACTTAGCAACAATCATCCTGATGAGCATATTAGTATTCATGAGGTCCTCATGTCTCTCCATAGGTACCATTGTTGTGGAACATATTTCATCTGAAAAGAAATAACCCCCTGAAGGGCACACATTTTAAATATAAATAGTACCCTTTCTTTTTGAAGTTTTAATTTTTGGAACTCAATACTGAGTCTACTGTTACCAGAACAACCACAACCACCAAAAATCATCTTAAAGTAGCTATAGGCTCCCAAAAGGATAATGAGTTCTTACAGAGTTTCCCTAGTTATAGAGAGGAAATCATTAGTAACTTAAGACAGAAATAAAGAAATCATCTAATTAATGTATTCAGAGATGAATCTTAATGTCCAATTATTCTCTTGATTTGACACAACCTAGTAACAACATAACATAGTCAGCAACATTGCATTAATGTTGGAAGAATTAGGGGGTAGGTAGCCAAGTGAGGGGGAGGGAGAGGCTTTTAAAAAAAAAATCCATTTCTTTTCTATTTCTAACATACAATAAGAAAATCCCCTGCTTAACTTTATTATATTTTTTCAAGTAAATTCACAGAATTAATCAGAAAGACGTATTGTCCTGAAAAGTATAAATTCTGTTGTAATTAAAGTTTGTAAATATGAGTTAACAAAGGTCATTAAATATTAATTATTTTTCTGTTTTTCAATGTAGTCTCTTAGTTCAGCTTTATTGATTGATTTAACCAATGTCTATTTGAGTATGTATAATTTCCATATTGTGTAATTGGTCCAATATTAAATGATACTCACACAGACAAAATGTTAAATTGTCGGATATCATCATGTTCCATATTGATGCTGCATTTCTTGAAAGGCCAAAAATATAGAAGGAAGTATTTCAATATTTCAGTGATTTTATTAAATAATATATAGTAGCAGTTTTAAAAAGAGATATTATAGTGAAAATCTGCACTCATTTCTAGTCCCCAGTTTTTCACTTCTCCTCTACAAAATATAAAAATTAAATAAACCTTTTAGCAGTTATTTTTAATTCTTCAAAATTTTAAAGGCCATATTTCTTAAAAGTTAATAATTTATGAAATATTGGATATATTTTATGATCATTTAAATATATCTCTTTTACCTTCATCAAAACATTATAAAATCAAATAAATAAATTTTAGAATGGGAATATCAGTTTCCATTTGTATTTCCAGTTCTTTTTATATCCACAAAGTTTTATTATTCTAGGAGATATACTTGATTTTTTTTATTAAGCAGTCCTTTTTTATGATCTCTCTTTTTGGACACTTCAAACTAATTCTCTCCCATTTGTAAAATTATAAGCCTATCTTCATCTCCTTCACCACTTGTTGGTCAAGTCACTGGTATTGTACATAATAATATGCAGTTCTACTTTATCTGGAATCCCAAGTATGATTGGAAAGACTAATATGTAAGAAAATGTCTTTTTCATGAAGAAACAGCATTGAGTTTGCAATGTATATAAGAATTCACTTACAAACATGAAGTCTCATCCCAGAATATGTGTGAGACAGGAACCTGACCTCAAGAACATAAAGTCTATTTGAAGAGATAGAGTTCATGCACATGACAAACTCATGATACTGTCGTTAGTAATCCTTGGACAAAAATAAATAAATGCAAAAATTCAAATGAGAAAGAATGACCATTCAGGCTCAGTCAGAAGTGTACTTTTTTCTTTTTAGGAAAAGATTTTTTAAATTATATCTAAAATTTGTGTAAGAATCAGATACATATTTTAAAATCCAGAATAGTGTGACCCAAAGATATGAAGATGGAGCTCTAAAAGGCTATATAAGGGACAATGAGTGGTATAGTAGCAGTGAAAAATTAATAACTAGGGGTAATGAGCAATCAGGATAGAACACCAGTAAGAATACTAGTTGGTTAGAATACCATTATCTACACTCAAGATATTCTGGAAAGCCAAGTTAAAGGATTTAACTATTATGTATCAAAAGGGTAGAATTAGTGATAATTTTTTAAAGAAGAGATAACATAAAAAATAACACTTTAAAATAAGTAATATGAGAGCTTTCTTCTATTTATTTATGTCCTCATTCATTCAACAAACACTGACTCAAGTTCTAGAATACTGTAGTATATTCTTGTGCTAAAAATCTAAGCATGGTCAAGTATTTCCTACCCTCAAGGCGCTTTTTCTCTAGGGACAGAAATAAGGTGATAAGAGCCATTTATTCTAATATGTGATGGCACAGGAAAAAAGACTTCCAGATAAAGCTCATGATCAGAAAAATCCTTGGCAGAAGGATCACCATGAGTTAATAATATGACCTTGGGTCTAAAGAAGAAAGGAAGACATTTTAGGCACGTGGGAATAATTCATGCCAAGGCTCAGAAGCATAAGCACAGTGGAGCCATCTCTTTGATGTTCAATGTCATGTTCCCGTGTGATTTCCACACAGAATTTAAGAGCTAGCGACCCACTGAAGCATTTCCCACTTCATAGCATATATATATATATATATATATATATATATTTTTTTTTTTTTTTTCTGGGAATGGGGATTATTGGGGTTGAAGTCCAGGAATGCTTCACCAATAAACCACATCTTTCATACTTTTTTCTTTTGTTATTTTGGGGAAAATTCGCACTAAATTGATGAGGCTAGCTTCAAAGTTGCAATCCTCCTGCCTCAGCCTCCTGAGTTGCTGGGGTTATAGGCATGTACCATTGTGCCAAGCACTACATGGACTTTTCTGAAGTTCTAGAAGCCCAGCTAGTTCCTGCACAAATACAACATAGAAGTGTTAAAACATCACACTAAAATTTATCCTGCAATCAGTGAAACACAGGAGATTGTGCATAAATGACTCAGTCTTCTGTCCTTCCAACAATTCTTGTAGTATTATAGGCTGCTCAGAGGTCTCAAGGAATGAAGCTCTATTGACTATTTTAGGGACTGCAATAATAAGGCCTATCAAAATCACACCCTAATTCTCCATTATATAAGCACCCAAATATCCTCCCTGCTACCAAGTTCTTGCCTCAGGCTTTATTTTAGAAGAATCTAAATCAAGATGAAAAATAATTTATTCAGGATGACTGAAGAAAAATGTGCGGTCAAGGTATCTGGGGTAGGATAGTTATTCTGGAAACTACAAAGAGCTTTGTGTATCATGCAAACAAGTTTGAATTTTATGCAAAAATGTTATCAGATACCACTGAATGATTTCAAACAGGAGAGTATCATGATCAAAATTTTTATTTTAAAGTTTCTCCCTGGTAGTAGTGAAAGGAATAAAAGTCAACATCTTAGACCACGTACCAGGAGGCTGACTTAGTGTAATATGATCTAAGCAAGATATTTTAAGTCCTAATTAATGATACAAATGGTAAAAACTATCTGATATTAGTGCTCAGTTGAACATAAGAGTGAAAGAGAGAGAGGAATTTATGATGTGGGACAGCATCTGTGTAGAAATGTCATTCACTCAATGATAAAATAAAAGAAATATAAGAGCTGGAGTTTGATGGGGGAATGAGTTCATATTTTAGCTTGGGGATAAAATTCCCATGGAGAGAGAGGTTTTCTTGCTTTTGTTTTGTTTGATTTTTTTTTTCTTTTCTTGGTAGTGGTTTGAATTGCAGCTACAGATGTATATTTAAATGGCATATGTTGGGCTCTATGATATGTATTCCAAATATTCACCACATCACTTAACCTTCAGAGCAATCCTAAAACATGAAGGTTGTTTTTACAATCATGCATTTAGAAAAATAGATTCAGAGGGGACATTTAATTTGTTTAGGATCACACAGAAAGTGAATAGTAGTGAAGGAATATGAACCCAGGTCTGATTGCATGAAGAATGTTCTTTACTCTGCATCCAACACACTATCCGTATCTTCATGTTGAAATAGCGAATTAGGGTAGAGCTACAATTTTCATCTGTAACAGATAATATGGTAACTGGTCCCACAGGGATCACACCTGAACCACAAATAGCTTCACATTATCCTCACAAATAAGCTAGTCTATCCACCTACCTGCAAAGCAATTCACTTTTTATATTAGTGTCACATTGTTATAAATGATTCTACTTAACATATTGGATGCCCTTGTGTGAAACATAATTTTGGGGAATTTATAAAGCATGCCACCAGTTACAATTCAAAATCAAAGAGAATAGTGTTCTTCTCAAGTAATACTGTGAAGGTTAACTGATGGGAGATGGGGATGATAACTGTATAACAGCACAAAGGGGTTGGTGGTTATTGTCATTGGAACATGTCACAGGACAGATTGCCTCCCAAGTGCCAAGGTAAAGTACCTTATGGTATGTTCAAGAAAAAACAGTCCTGGGTATAGACTGGTGGTTTGGAAAAACATGCATGCAGTTACTAGTGGGCAGAGATCCATGGCTGTAGTGAGAAACTGAGATATAATTGCACAAAGAATCAAGGTTTAATAAGCAATAGAGAGAATACATAATACATTTAGTAAAATACATGTGTACATGAGAGAAAGAGAGAAAAAAATGGAGAATTTAGAATTTGTAAACTTTTAAAAATAGAATAATAAAATATTGAGATTGTGAGAGAACTGAGAAAACATCCTACTCTCCAACCACTATTTCCACCTTCAATTTGTAAAATAAAACCACATGGAAAAGTGAAGTAATTATTTGATGATTTAAATCCATGAATAGGCTGGACATTTATTGAAAGTTCATCTGTCTATTGTTGTGGTAGATGCAGAATTTTGAAATAAATTAGTGATTATTTCTGCAAGAATCTTATAACGTACAATTTTATTTTAAGGGTGGTCATTTATAATATTCATGAAGCAATGGGTTAACCAAGGAGATGTAGCAATAACCATGAAATGTGTCAGGTTTTCATAAGGAAATTTTCATTTCCATTAAGTTTTTAATAAATTATGTATAGTTGGCTAGTCCATGGTTTACATTTCTTGGCCATAAATCTAAAAGAATAACTATTTATGAATTTTCTGAAGTTTTACCTGGTGACAACTCTCTTAAAGTATCCTCTTATTTTTGTCTTTCATTTAAATATAAAATAAAGTATTAGTTGGAAAATGTTTAATTTCTCCATTTAACTGGTTGTTCTTGAATTTTAGGGAACCCCAGAATCACTTACTGGGCATGTTAGGATGCAGAGCAGTAGGCCTCATCCCCATGCGGCTGACTGAGTTGCTCTGGGATGTGATGCTCAGACCATGACCAAGTTGTAGGCAGGAACTGGATCTCACTCATTTCTGTGAGATTATGGTCTACCAAGTAGTAGAACCTCAGGAAATGTTTATAGGAATGCATGAATGATCAACTGATTTCATATATGGTGTAGCTAAAAATTTAAATTTAGATTAGTAAATGCCATGTTCAAGAGTCTCTTTGTTACTCCCACTTATAAGGAAATTAATAAATCAAGAAAATATTAAGTAATTGCTGTCCCATTTGCTGAAAATGGAAAAGCTGAACTCTGTGTTGTCATGGATACAGTATTCTATTTTCAGTGCTAGTCGTGTCCTACTTGTTAATGACTGTTACAGTAACCAATAAGAAAATAGCACTTCACTCACCACATTTCATTAAATTTAACACCTCATATTAAGCTTAATGGGACAATAAGAACAAAGTTCTGCTTGCCAATTGTTTACAGAATTCCACCATTTCCTAGCGGTTAGTGACATATACAGCATCAATCTGTATGACCAGCTTCCAGAATAAAAAGAAGATAGGAAAATAAAAGCTTTCTATTTGACTTAATAATAATGACCTCTGGGCTGGACATTTCCTGACATTTAACCAATCGCTGAATTAAAAGACTCTACTGTCTTTGATTCAGGGTGTCTGCTTCTCCCATAGATTATTGCCTTGCAAAAAGACCCTTGCTATCCAACATTACAAATTTAATGGAAGAGAAAACGAATAATAGGAATCCGGAGCACTAGAACCTTCAAATGCTTACATTTTATAGTGGCGAATGTAAAATATGGGTGGAGAGTAGAAAAAGCATTGAACGTGAGTAAAATTCTTCAGGGTGATCATGATGTCAATCCCAGTGAAACAATCACCTTCATCATTGGAACCTAGAATTGTGTTCCTTTATTTCCAAGGCAAGTTTAACTGCAAGGGTAATGAGCTTAATTACACATATAATGCATAAGGGTAAAGTACAAGGATAGGAGAGATTATAAACAAACTGTTCAGACTCCAGAAGGAAAGAAAAATAATTAAATAAATTTAATGATGCCCACATCTGAGCCAAAGATCAAGGAAGTATTGGAAAATATAACATCATTTCAAAGTCAAGGGAAAGAAATAGGGAAGGAGAAAAGGACAGATAACTCAGAGGGACTGAATAAATCTCAGATAGGATATAAAAGACTGGAAACAGATGTTTATATTAAACTGCCAATGGAGTGATGAAACCATACAGATCGTGGTACCAATTTAGCTGGAAAAAGCTATGGCGAACAGACAGAGACTGAAGTTGGAGCTCTGTTTTCCACCAGTCAACTAAAAGAGGTGGCTGCTGCCGCTACTGCTAATGATGAATACCATATGCTAGCAAGAGACATAGCCAGTGTGCTCTGCTGTGTTGGTTTGGGAAGATATGTGTAATTTTCTTTATCTGATACAAAATTAGTGCAACTTTGAAATAACTGCATGCAGAATGCCTGAAGTGAAGACCATATTGCTTCTCATTGAAAAAGTCAAGAGTGAGTCATTAATTTTTTTTTCATTTCAATTCAATAATTCAGTTAAAGTAATTTTACCCTGAGTTAGCCATGGTATTGCTCTAGTTGTCTATTTTATTTTTATACTGGAGAGGAAGCCAACAGCAGAATAACCATGTAGTCAAATAGTAAATGTGATATTTCAAAAAACAAAAACAAAATTTGCTGCTTATAGTCCTGTTTAAATGAACATATACAGCTCTGTGTACATATATTAAATACTTCAGTTACTGTCTCAGCAAAGAAAGGAGCCAAAACTTGTGTTCTAACTATAAATTTAGTCTTATACTTAAAAACATCAATTACTAAGTTTAAGAAAATAACCTTTCAAAAAAAATTCCAGAATTGTCAATTTGGGTTTTTTTGTTTGCTTGCTGTTTTCTTTAGGGGAATCTTGGTGTCCAAATGCAAGGTCAAAATAAACAAATGGTCAAGCTAGAAGAAAAGGAAAGGGTAACTAAGAAACATAGTGTAAATTATTTTGTTTTCTTTTTGAAAGCAGCTGTAACTGCCTTGATTCTGAGGCAAACACCTAGTTAATCTGATAAATGCATCAGAAAGAAAAGAACAGGAAAAAAATAAACCTTGATTTTTGTTTCATATGCAGACAAACAAAATAATTGTTTATCTGAATTTTTATGCTCCCATCATTATATCAATGCTATATAGTAGACATGGTTGAAATTCTCCCTCTCTCTCTCTCTCTCTCTCTCTCTCTCTCTCTCTCTCTCTCTCTCTCTCTCCCCCCCCCCTATAAAACTCATTAAAATATGGAGAGGACAAAGAGAGAGTCAGAGCATAAAAATATTTTGGTAGTCCTCATTAAAAGGAGTTTAAGTACCTTGGATTTTATTTTATTGCATGGTAATAAAATTCAGCCAGAGGAGAGATGTTCAATCTGGAACTTAAAGGCCAAAATCTAAGTGCAGCTAACTCTTCACCAAAGAGCCTTTGACCCAGTAGACTTGCAGCTGAGGAAGCATGTTGCCCCAGAAAAACCATCTGCACTATATAATCTACTACTACTAAAAAATAAAAATAAAATAAGAAAGAAAGAACTCTGCTTTAATAGCTCAAGTTTCTTGTACACTCATGGAAAAAAGAATTCTGACAGAATGTGAACCTCCTAAATATTATCAGATAAACTTTAATATGATATGCTACTGGTCTGGTTTTGTTTGAAAAATGAAAGAAATAAAAGAAAGAGGCAAACACAATATGCACTAGAAAACTGAGAGGAAGTAAAAATAACTGCCAGCAGAGACACATTGTGCTGCTTCACAAACTCCTGTCATTTCATGCTTCTCTATAGGCTCGGGACTGATTTTTACTAGTGACATAGTCTTTTAGTTCTCTGATATGAAAGACAAATATATACTACTTGACACCTTTCCAAACCTGTCTGTTGGGGAAGACACCTGTTCTGTCTCTTGTTCCTGGTCTAACGCGGTGGCACGTCAAGGGTCTAAACATGTAACTACTCCACGAGGTTGTACAGGATCAGTCCTAGTATCCTGGTGACAGTTGCTCACCTTCAGACCCCTCCTGAGTCATGAATCTTGTTGAAATTCATAGCCAAGGTTTGCATTCCTAGCTAAGAAGACCAAATGCTCTCACTGAAAACTTTTGCAAATGTTCCTTGAGATGACAGGAGATCTCAGGTTTGCTTGGGAAGGCTGACAAGTCTGATCTCTATTCCACCCGCCTCTATCCTGCTTAGGTTCCAAGAATCAACAATGAATTGGAGTGTAGGATGAAATTAGAATTGTAGAAGTGCCAAAGGTATCCCTTGGAGCAGTGTGTATGTTGTGTTGTCATGTAAAAGAGTCCTTGAAAGATAAAGGAGCTAAGTCCAATTTGATTACTGGTTCTGAGTTCATCTGAATCACTGTCTAACTTTAGACTCCCAAAGATATCACAGTGCCTGCAATAATTAATTCACCTCTTACTTCCAAAAACACGTTGGAAAATTAATTCCCAATGCTAAAATGAATTTGGCAGCAAAACACGTTACAATTTTGCAGGTTACCTGGCAATCCTTTTGAAATGTTATCTTGGGTAAAATGTACTCTGGTATCTTCCCCGCAGATGTAGTCTGTTTGATTCCTGAGCTTTATTTCTCATTAAATTAAAGAAAATATACCCCTTTTGATGCTTTTATAAAAGAATACAAGTTATCTTTCATAAACATTTATACAGATGCCAAAATATGTTTAACTATAAGAAAAAAAATCATGCTAAATTTTAACTACAAACAAGAATGAACAGTATGCTTATATGAAAGGCAATTAAAATTTAACCTTATAAATAAAATGGAGATAAATTCTGTTTTATTTCATGACTGTTGTCATTTATCATGGGAGATACCAAATAATAATTGAATCTCAGTTTAAGGGCAACCAGAACTGCAGTCATTTGATATGCTTTGACCAAAAGATAAATTGCTGGATTTATATATCACAGTAGTGACCATGTAGCCTCTACCAAAACATAAGTCTATAATTTACAGGTCTGTCAACAACCGAGAAAAATCACTTAAACAGAAAGATAGTTATGAAGGCTGAAATTCTAGGGTCAATTAAGTAGAAATATTTTCTTTCTTTCTTTGTGTGTGTTTTTTTTTTTTTTTTAACTGATAACTGGGGTTTCAGAACGCACAAACTCAGAGGGAATTCAGATACTCTTTGATGGACTGTCTTTGGGCTACACCAATCCGAAGAATAGACTATTTATATGAATATTGCAGTAGGGGGAAAAAAAAAAAAAGCTGGACACAGCTGTCTACTCTTTCCTTTGGCAAGAAACAGCAACGGCCTTACCATCCTTCTGTTTATGGCAACGCGGGCTACTTTATTTGAAAAGTCACTCATTTCTATGATTGCAGTGGACATGTTTTCATCAACAGAGCAGTTCAGGAGGAAAAAATTATTTTATTAGCTAATTTTCCTTTCATGAATTAGGGATTTTTTTCTCTGCACAGAGAGAAATTTCAAACCCCTCCAGAAATGGAAGCATGCCCATGGATTGACTACCACAGATCAAGTTTCCAGTGCTCTAATAACCTGCTCCAGTGAAAACATATTTTTAATTTGCTTTTAGGGTTATTTATTTTTTTATTATTATGCTAAGGGTTCATAATTTAATGTCAAACATAATTTTGCACGAATTATGTGACTGTACTATGATGCAGTAGATAAGCTCAGTGTGCCTGGTTGGCATGGTCTCAAACGATGTTTTTGAGAAAATGGATCACCATTTGGCAGGTTGCCATTCCATAAACGGCTCAGTATAACTTGAAAAGGAAAAAGTTGCAAAGAATTTTCATGTTTTGAAAAAAAAAACTAAAAATATTACTAGTAATATTAGAAGCAGAAAAAATAATTACCCTCTTATTGCTTTCTACTAGATTAACATAAATTGTATGAAGCTAATTAAGAAATTAAAAGGTTTCCAATTAGAAATTGCAAAGTCATATTTATTATAAAGTGTCACCTAGCCAAGTGGAATAATATTTTTTTAAATGGGAATTATTGTTTAAAAATATAGTAGTCATCATAGTGTCTCTAAGCTTTATGATCAGTTTGGTGCAGTTAGAAGCATCTATAATGTGCCAAGCATTATGTTGAGAATGACAGATGCAAAAATTAAAGCGATTGCCACTCTTCTCAAGGAGCTCTCTGCCTAGAGGAGGAGACAGGCAGAGATGCATCCCATCAGTGTGATGTGGCAAATGCTGTAATGCAGTTATGCAGGGAATTCTCTGGAACATAGATAAAAGAGCATTTGGTCAAGATTTGGGCATGGGGTGTAAGGTGAGAATATGTCTCCAAGAGGAGACTGGGGAATTAGGTTGGTGTTCCAAGTTGGAAGACAGAGAACCAAGGGGACTGAGTTGGCCAAATAAATGAGTGTGTGTGTGTGTGTGTGTGTGTGTCCTTAAATTTAAAAAAAATATATGACATTTGTATGTCACTAAGTCATTTTCATGGACTTTAGCTAAAAATCTATCCTATCCCAACTCTTGAAGTTGAAGCATGAAGAAATTTTGGTACCTTCATTCTACAGGTGAGGACAGTAAAGCCCAGATAGCTCTGTGACCCATCCAGTGTCACTCAAGTAAAAATGCATCAGTAATAAAGCCAGGAGTAAGCTACCAGCTTCTGACTTCCAGCTCTACCATCATCTGCTACACTGCATTCTGCCATTATCCTGTTCATCACATCCTCACTAAAAAGGCAGGGGAGCTCAAGACTAAAGAATAGTGGGGCATATCATTTTGGCCTATCCATTAGAACAAGAACTTCATAATCTTAACATAAGCAATAAGAATACCATGCCGATTTTAAGTGTTCATGAACCATGACAATCAAATCACATAGAACATGAAACCCAAATTTCACATCTGTGTCTCCAAACTACCAGATTACAAATATTTTGGTACAGAAGTAAATGAGGGGCCTGGAAATAAAGGCATTTCAGTTCACAATTGACCCATTGACACAATAGCCATTCAATTTATCTAAGCAGTTATAGAATAATACTTTGAGGTTGATTGAATTGTTGTATCATTGATCTGATTTTGTCATTATGGTAAGCAAAATAATTGAATTGTGAAACTTCCATAAATCTTTTTATTAAAATTCAATTGTCTTTGTACAGGAATTGTCCATGCAGTAAACAGTTCTATTCTTGATTTTTCACTCTGCTTCAAAGTATTTATTTTTAATAATGTAAGAGGTGTTAATTCCAGATGGAACAGAGCATTAATCTAACCAGATATGACATGATTACTTGCATTTTTTGTTTTGTTTACATTGAAGAGTCTTATACTGACCATGGGCTTGTCTAGATAAATCTCTAATTCAACAAGAAATATTGAGTGTGACAAATACTTGCTTTGAAAGTGGTTTTAAAAAGTTATTTTCTCCTTATGATGGAACCATACAACTAGTGATTAGTAAAAAAGTTTTTTCCAATTAAATGTCTACTTAAATTATTGAAGTAATTGGTTGCAACACTTCCTAACCTATTTTCATTCCCTGTATCCTTATCATGTAAAAAACAGACTTTTCCCTTGGTAACATATAATAGTCAAGTTAGGTTAAGCTCTAGCATAATAACAAACACACCACCAAAGAATTATAGCATATTCATGAAAGTAAAGTAATTGTCATGCAAGGTCCTCTTTAGGTCTGCTATCATCCAACTGAAATCACATGGATTCAGGCTACTTACATCTTGTTACTATGTTAACAGAGACATTCAACTTGTAAGTTACTACATTAGAAAAGGAGAGTTGAAGGCCCACATTCCTTCTCAAAATGCTTCTGTCTGGGATAGCCCATGTGTCTTTCCCTTTCAGCCTACTGGCTAGAAATAGCTGAATGGCATTGCCTAACTTATGATGGTATGGGAAATAGAGTGTACTTGAATTTTCTCCAAACAGAACATTTTGGAGCAAACTAGTCATCATCATTCTAAATGGTACTTGCATTTTGAATACCCTCAGAAACTCTAAAAAAACTTCTTGGTTTTAACATACCACAACCTAGATCATGCATTTAGAGATAGAATTTATATCAAATATTAAATAACAAAAGAAAAATATTCTTCAATAGTGATGACAATGGAATTACACAATTGCTTAAAACCAAGCACCTAGGAAAAATAACATTTCTGAGTGTGTGTTCTTATAGCTTCCTTCAGTAAATCTTTATGAGTCCCATAATCTGAGAAAGGATGGTGCAGAGAAATGACAGCTTTCCTAAGGTGAGGATGGTGCAAATTCTAGATCAGGATTTGAATCTTCTGGATCTTACTTTAGTACCTTGCTACTTGGTCATACTGATTAACCAAATATAAATAAACCAGAAAAAGTGATCAATATCCCTGCCCCACCCCATCACTACAAAACACTCCATATGTAGAAGGCACCACCAACCAGGTTCCTAAATTTTCAAAGAGCAAACAACACCAGAGTGGGCTCAGAGGTAAGAAATCAGCTTGCTGATTCAAGAAAGCTAAATAAATAATGAAAGTTTATCCCAAATGTCCATGTGAGAATAAAGGAAGCCAATGAGATAGGAGGATTTTAAATGCAGCAGGAGTTAAGTCTTGACAACTGTTAGCATACGCTATATAGTTGATTGATTAAGGACAGTTTCTGGCCTCAGATTGACCTAGGCTGCTGCTTCTCACACCACTTAGAAAGTATGTGATCTTGTACAGTTTGCTTAACCTTTAATGCTTGGATTTCCTATTTTCTGTAAAAGAGTCCTAATGTATACCTGGTTAGATTTTTATGATGATTATATTAAAGAGATTAAAGTTTGAAGTGTTGATGATAACAATGCCTTTTCCTTGAAATACAAAGGTCTTGAAGGGCCTCAAAAATAACTCTTAGAATCATGAATAACATCTAAGCCATACGAAACTTGCATGGCACTGAAAACCCATTCTAAAGAACAGAACTAATATGAATTGATACAAATCCACTCTACAAAATACATAAACACTAGAAAGTTATTGACATAAACTCAACAGGGCTAAAACAATTTATCTCATTTCCTACCATCTAACTAAGAAATGTCCCCATTATATGACCATAGTTGCTGATAACCTTGTAGATCATTATGATGAGCAAAGTAATTCATGCTCCCAATATGTGACTAAAAATATGGCTTGAGGATATTAATCCAACTTAAATCATTTATATGATTTCAATAGTTGGTTTTACATAACACCACTCAACTCATTAATCACGGTTCTATTCTCACAGTACAAATAGCCAGGTACAGTGATTTATATTGTCTACTTATTCTTTTGGATATCATGTCAATATAAAAAAGTAACCAGTATAAAAGTAGCCAAAATTGGTTACATAAAGCATAGTAAAGATCTCAGAAATGTGTGTCTATTTTAAGTATAGACCTCTGTTTTCGATTCTGTAAGGAAAGAAATGTTTGTGCTAATTCATGTTAGTCACTAAACAGACAACAACCAAAACAGGTTGACAATTTTCCCCAGGATGATAGAACCAAGGTAATGATGTCATGACGATTTTTAGTTATCTGAGGTTTGGGGCCACCTCCAGATAAGGATGGAACCATACTTGAATGGTTCCCTCAAGACATTTAGCATCCTCTAAGTCCTGAGTAACCAACTGTGACTTAAAATGTAAGTTGAAATGAGACAAATAAGTCATGAGTAAGCCAGAAAACACCATCAGGGCTGTGAAAAAGATTCTTCATTACTAAGCATTAAACCCCATTTTTATATGAATTTATAGAGGCTAGCATTTATTTCTCATAACTGTGAATATTATCCAAAGTGTCTTAACTGAGAGGAGTATGCATATCATTTGCCTTTTGAAAATAACATTCAGTATAAAAAATTTTATATTGGTCACATTTAAATAGATGGATTATAAATTCCTCACTTAAATAATTGTAAAGGGAAACAATATATCATGGGACCAGAAGTTGGGAGCCCTGAATTTTAGTTACATGTCTAAAGCCATTTCACAAAACCATTTTACTCCTCGGAACCTTGATTATATCATTGACTAAATAAGATAAAAGTTATATCATGTATTAAATCATCATATACAAAAGTATCCTATGTGCCCCAAGTGAAAGCATCCAGTCTTCACCTATGTTCAGTCTTGTGCTTTCTACTACACATAAAATACTTCCCAAAATACAGAATACAATGACCACAAAATTTAAAAAGTTCTGACCACATATAGCCTATTAAAAAATATAGAGGAATAAATCTTATGAAAAATGGAAAGCAGTATGGAGATACCTCAGAAAACTGGGAATGAAACCACCATTTGACCCAGCTATCCCACTCCTTGGTTTACACCCAAAGGACTTAAAATTAGCAACTACAGTAATGCAGCCACATCAATGTTTATAGCAGCTCAATTCACAGTAGCTAGACTATGGAACCAACCTAGGTGTCCTTCGATAAATGAATGGATAAAGAAAATGTGGTATTTATACTCAATGGAATATTACTCAGCTTTAAAGAAGAGTGAAATCATGGCATTTGCCAGTAAATGATTGGAGTTGGAGAATATCATGCTAAGCGAAATAAGCCAATCTCACAAAACCAAAGGCTGAATGTTTTTTTCTAATATGCAGATACTAATTCACAATAAGGTGGGAGGCACTAGGGAAGAATAGTGTTACCTTAGATTAGGTAGAGGGAAGTGATGAGAGGGGAGGGGATGTGGGAATAGAAAAGATAGTAGAATGAAACAGACATTATTACTTTATGTATATATATGACTACATGACCTACATGTTTCTGCAACATGTACACTCAGAAAAATAAGAAATTATATCCCATCTATGTATGATATATCAAAGTGCATAAATATATTCTACTGTCATGTATAACTAATTAAAACAAATAAAAATTTAAAAATAAAAGCAGAATTATATAATATAAATTAATAAATAATAATTAGGGCACAATTATAACCATTTTAGTCCTATTATATACTAGAAAGAGTCACATTAAATTTAACCACTCACTTCAAATAGAGGTATCCCAGATTATCTTGACCTTTCTCAGTGGCAAGCATGTATTTAAAAAATAGAAATGTGTGTGAGCCATAGGGAGCCAGGATAATTCAAGATAAGTCTAATCATAATAGCTATTATTTCTTGAATCCTTACTAAATGTCAGGTAGTGTGTTAAGAAATTTGTAGGCATTATCATCTGTAATCCACTCCACAATCCTAGGTATTAGATAATGTTATTCATATTTTTCATGGGAAAATGACTACATACCTTTTTCCTAGACCCTCATTATTTGAATTCACTTCTGTCCAGTTCAAAAGCCTCTAAATATTGCCTTGTAAGTCTCCTTCCTGTTGAAATCACACATGGAGTTCTCTTAGTAGAGTCTAAAAAGACCATTTTAGGACCATAAGGTAGGGAAGACTATACATAATTCTGGGCTTAGACATGGGTTATTTTAATAGTCATCACCATTAAGCCAGGATTCTATCTGCCATTTTGAAAGTAAGAGTTTTATTATTTAATAAAAGGGGACTAATTCACTCAAAGACACTAAAAGGAAGATTAATAAAAGTGATAATATCTCTCTCTGAGAATTAACATAACTAATCCAAACTTAGATTTGCATATAATTCAAATTTCAGATTATTGTCATAATCTTTAGAAATGCCTTGAATGGAGGTGGATTTAAACACAAGAAGCCTGACAGATGCTTCTGCCATGTTACATTCTGCCAGCAGAAAAGCACATCTACATCCAGCCCCAAAGCAAAAGCTTTTGGAGCAAAAGTTTTTTTCCTTCTGTTTTTTAACAGTATCCCTCGTCACCCATTCCCATATATAACCCACAAATCTAATTAAGAATGTTTGATCCAGTAAGAGAACTGTGTAAGGTTCTCTATCCCAGTTTCCTCTCGTAAATATAGACGCTATTGCACTTACTATGCACTTAGATAATTTTTCTCCTTAAAAAAGTTTAGAGCTCTAGAAATTTTCATAAACTAATTATGCCCAAGCTTTCAATGAGCTTAACGAAGATTTCATCATCACAGGAAACACAATTGTACCTCTCGTGGCTCGTAATGGTAATGGTAGGCTTCTGCATCATTGCTTTGACAATCTGCCACTGATTCTTGTGGTCTTCATCCTGGTCTCTAAACACTTAAAAACAGCTGGCAATCTTGATAGAGAATTACATTCTCACTTGTTGGTCCTTGAGCTTCTTAACAACTTAAACTATTGTCATAATGATGTGGGCCATGCCCAAGGGCTTCAATCTGACATATCCACCCACCACAGCCAATGGTTAAACGATCCTTGCAATGGCCTTGAAATATTTCTTAGAATTCTAATCACCTTTGAAAAGAAATGCTTCGTTTTAAGATATTTTTTTTCCACCTAGCAACAGACACTTATAAACAACAGGAGTAAGGAAAATTAGCACCAGCTACCAATACAATAGAAGACATGAGATTCTTTTATGGGTATTCTCTTGAATCTACACCTTGAGAACTGTCCTGCTTATTGAGACTGCATACATGGGTGGCATTATCACAGAAAGAGTGACAGAAAATAAGATTGCATTAAAAAACACAATATGAGCAAACAGGGGCGAGGGGAATAGTAAAAGAGTTTTAAAAGGAGGTGATTTTGAGAAGATTGTGAAAAAACTAAAAAGAAGGAAGAAAATCCCCTGACATAGACAAACACTGAAACCAAGAAGAAGGGAATGAAGAAAAGAAAGCTCTCATACATGGTGTAAGATTATAGATTATTTTAGCACCCTGTTGACTTGAACTACAGTATTATAATGTTAGGGGAAAATGTGAGTAGACTACAGTTGAGTGATTCAGTGAAAAAGGCAAAACTCATTATGTGAATTTCAAAACATAGGATATAACTTGTGGAGTGTGGGTCTCTTTGGTCTGGGATACGGGGTCTAACCCTTTAAGTAACAAAGGTTAAAAAGCATATGTTTTCAAAAAATTATCATTGCTATTCTTGGAATTTACTATCAGAATATTGTTGTTTTAAAATTCAGTGGTGGCCTCTCAATCTCTCTCTTTTTTTTCCTATGTGTATGGAAGCAAATACATATACAACTTGGTTGGTGGCAATAGGAAAGTCAGTAGAATGAATCAAACATAACTTTCCCATGTTCATATATGAATACACGACCAGTGAAACTCCACATCATCTACAACCACAAGAATGAAATCCTAATTATAATAAGTTAAACTCCATGTATAATATGTCAAAATACTCTCTTCTGTCATGTATATCTTAAAAAGAACAAATAAAAATAAATAAATAAATGCAAGAAAATGAAAGATGATGGCACCAATTACCAAACACTGACTCTTCATAAAATACCTGGGTTAACAAAGATAATGTTATATTTTCTACAAAATAAAAGAATTTTCTCTTAACGCCTGATTGGCAGATGCTTGTCACCTTAAACTTTTGTGGGGATCTTCACAGAGGTCCAGCAGTGCAAATTCCAACTGAACATCTAAAATGGGTTTATAAAAGCTTACTCTTTTTACCACCATCAAAAACAAAGTCATCATCATTTCTAGTAAATTGACAAACCTGTGATTATTGGCATTGCAGCCTACATGACAAACGCTGTATAATTAAAATATGAGCTCAATGTATTTTTGCATTGTTGCTAGGGTTAAAGTCATTTTTAAAAATTTATACCAATGAGGATAAATGATATAGTTAATATTTGGTATGTTAGAAATTAGCAGATTTTTCTGTTTGAGCATCTTTTTATTAATACCAGTGTATCATTTTATTTTCTCATTTACCTTTTCATTTTAAGCACCTATCGGTAATGTATGCACTAACAAAACACACTATTGAATCGTGTTTTCAAAAGTAGAGAAGCTAAAAAGAAATGGTAAAGTATTGAAACTAAAAACAAGAGAGACATAGTGGTAGAGGGGTAAAGGGTGGATGTCATCATAGACGTTAGCCTAAACAGGAAAGGGTAACTTTTCAGGTGAACAGGGGAAGTGCCATGCAGCTTGGGAAGAAGATTTGGCCACAAGATTTTTTATCATTTTCAGTATCCTTAAATATTGAGAGATAAACTTATCATATAATAAAAGCTATTCTAGGACAAGAACACAAAATTTACTTGCCTTCTTAGAAGTTGCTGATGAGGAAGATAAACACTGTTTTTGCACACACCTTTTGTAGCCTCTAACCAGAGAATTGGAATGAAGTGTACTGAAATTATTTACCCTTTAATATTAGAACAGTAATGACTAAACAAAATGAATTTTTGTGTACAACATATGTATGTGGTTGGTTGTCTTCTGTATGAAAATATTGAAACTCCTGTACCCAAGTTCATACTGTCTGTTTGCTCTGGATGTGGTTTTCAATCTCCATTTCTTATGTGCAGCCATGTGAACAAGACTGTCTCGGCCTTGGTCTCCACTGTCCAGTGTATACACCCTCTACAGGTACAGAGCCATGAGCAACCAAAGGTGAGAGGACAGCTTAATGAACAATGTTGATCACACATAAAATACTAACTTAACATTCTCAGGTCCATTTCTTTTCCATAAGCTATGCACAAGATAATGATGGGCACTGGTTACCTTTAGCCATGGACATTATCAGATTATCCTCCTTATTTTTCCTTCAACATTATTATATCCATACATTCTTATGTACTTGGTCCCATCTTCCTATCATCTGTTCTTACTTCAATATATTCAATAACCTCTTCATCACTGCATCTTCCAGTCTAGAAAGAGGAAATGGATGGCACTAGAGCAGATTATGCTTAGTGAAGCTAGCCAATCCCTAAAAAACAAATACCAAATGTCTTCTTTGATATAATGAGAGCAACTAAGAACAGAACAGGGAGGAAGAGCAGGAAGAAAAGATTAACATTAAACAGAGACATGAGATGGGAGGGAAAGGGAGAGAAAAGGGAAATTGCATGGAAATGAAGGGAGACCCTCATTGCTATACAAAATTACATATAAGAGGTTGTGAGGGGAATGGGAAAATAAACAAGGAGAGAAATGAATTACAGTAGATGGGGTAGAGAGAGAAGATGTGAGGGAAGGGGAGGGGGGATAGTAGGGGATAGGAAAGGTAGCAGAATACAACAATTACTAATAGGGCATTATGTAAAATTGTGGATGTGTAACCAATGTGATTCTGCAATCTGCATTTGGGGTAAAATTGGGGGTTCATAACCCACTTCAATCTAATGTATGAAATATGATATGTCAAGAGCTTTGTAATGTTGTGAACAACCAATAAAAAATAAATTTAAAAAAAATTTAAAAAAAGAAAAAAAATCATTTTGCTCTTTTACTAAATGTTCATCCAATTTCTTAAAAGGCTATACACTGTTTTCTCAAGGCAGTCACCCTATTGTCGCGAAAAATCCAGAGGTGTGTTTTGTCCCTCCCACACAGCGATCTGCTTGAGAGGAAGGACTAGGTCTGTTGACCTTTGCATCTCCACTGCTTGAACAGCTTCTCGTTACACATAAGGTGCCTCAATAAGTAATGCATGAAATAACTAGAATCCACCAGCCACTTATCTCTTAATCTTCTAAAATATGGCCTCTCTGCTCACAACTCTACTGAAAGTCAACCAATCAAACAGTTCTTTATCTTCTCATACACACTTCCAACTTTTTGCAGCATTTGATAGTCCAGAGGATCAACTTTACAATAGAATAGACCTGAGAACAAATTGCAGCTCAGCTACTTGCTAACTGTGCAAACTTGAACATAGTACCAAAAATCTCTAAATAGCAATTCTTTCTTTGTAAAATTAGGGTAAGGACATACCTCTAATAAAATGCCTGGTAAGGTTAAATACTATTATGTACATGCAAGTCTGCATATAGAGTGGATCCTCAGTATGTGTTAGTTCTACTTCATCCTCTGCTTCTGCCCTTCATTTTATGTTATTCTGCCATCTACAATGGTCCACCTTCCTTGTTGTCTTGCTTTTACTTTGTAACTTCTCAGACTCCCTCATTATCTTGTTCCCAGTAAAATGGATTCAAGCTCTACCCTTGCTCCTCATTCTTTCATTTTTTACATTGTATTACTTAATTATGGCACCTAATCTTTAAATTTAACCATTGCCTTTACCTCTATTTAGTTCACTCCAAACCTCCCTCCACCTTCCTGGCTCATGATAGACCACAGCTGGCTAAACATCTGGTGAATGCTCATTAGCTCAAACACTGCATTTCTCACTCCAAATACACCACTGTCTCTACTCTCTTCATATGTTGCCCTTTTATGTTTCCTTTTTTTTTTTTTTTTTTTTTTTTTTTTTTTTTTTTTTTTTTTTTAGTGATACCACCACCTACAGAGTCAAACAAGCAAGTCAGGAATGTGGCTACCTTCCTTGATTCACCACCTTCTACAGCTCAACTCTGACATCCTAACTCCCTGATCAAACATTTTCGGTAGCTCTAGTGGCCGTCTTTGAAGTCTCAACTCCTTAGTTTGTCCGTGGAAAACTCTCCATAGTTTGCTCTTATTTGCTACTTCAACCACATTTTCAAGGATACATGGATTCACCTTATGTTTCAACCAGTTCTTCAGCATTTCATTAACTGCTCCCTCCCTACCTCCCATTATCTTAAATTTTCCTGAATACCTGTCTCACAGTTCCTACCTTTCCAGTTTCTAGACATCCTACTAGATTCATTTTCAATGTCCATTCCCCCAAAGACTTCCTTGGGCTTCATAGCTAAAAGCTATATTTTCTCCTTTAAAGAACTCAGTGACAATTCAGCAATTTCTCTTGGAATATTTATTGTTTACCAAATAAGTGTTATTCATGTGCGTTTATTTTATAGTTTGCTAAGCTACACATCCTTCCTCCTACCTACTGTGAATTTCTACCCCATCCCTATTTCCACTTCCCTCTGTGATCTGGATTAAAAAAATCAAGACAACACATCTGTTATATAAGCAATCCTGTGCATAAAATTAATTCAGTAAACTTTCCAGGAGATAGTTGAACACATCCACCAGAAAAAGTTTTTCTTACTCAATGTTTTGAGAGGTACGATTCCAGGATCTCAGCTGTGGTAAATTTTGTTGGAAATCTGACCACCAGATAAGTGGAGTGTTACTGTATAACCAAGAGCTTCTTGCCAAGGAGTTATAATTAGCAACAGAATCAGCTGGCATTACTAAACTATATTTCGTTTCTTTAATCTCCTTTTTCTTCCTTTTGTTTTCCTCCTCCCTGCTTGTGGCTGATAGAGTCAGATGATCAATAATCTTTCTTTCACCAACTCTGATCATCATCTTTGCCACTGCCTGGATGCTATCATTCACTTTAATACATTAATCCTTGGGTTGAAATTCTTAAACCACAATTCTTTATTAAAGGACCATCTTGGCATCCATGTGCTGATAGCAGCTTGTCTGATGCTTCAAAAAAAAAAAAAAATGAATCTGAATGAAGCCTCTCCTTCCCCCAGAAGATCTGACTAAAGAGAGAACAGAAAGATACAGACAATATATATATATATATTTCAGCTCATTGGCACAATTGAAGATATGGAAAGAAAATTGAATCCTATTACATAAATTAGAGAACAGGAAAGTCTCACCTTGCAATTACCATTAGATGTCAACATGTCACTTAAATGACAAAGTGCTGAGAAATACTGCAGCATTTTATTGAATCTTACTCTCATCGCTATCACAATGAGAAATAGAACACACACTGTACTGGTTAGCAGACCAAACCTTTGTACTATTGCTGTAACCTTTGGTGGAGCCCAGTGATTTTTGTTCCTTTTCAAAAAGACATTAAAGTGACAGTGTGGCAGGCCATTTTTTCCACCACACACACTAAAACTAGTGTGCGTGCAGCAGAACCCTGCCAAAGCACGTTGCATTCATACAAAGATCCATACAGATCTTAATCATAAAATAATCCATTCTGTACTCTGTTTTTATGACATTTATATGAATCTGGCCACAGCCTAATCAAGCAGTTCACAGAGGAAAATTGTTCTATTTATGTGGTCGAGACAGGGTGGACTTGATTTTCAAGCAAAGGGAGAAAGAAATACCCAATTTTTTGTAGTCACAAATCTGGAACTCAAAAGAACTATTTTACACCATTCTGTAACTATATTTGTAAGCAAGGATCAGAAGGGATCAGATCGTCTTCCTCCGTCCCCTGTCAGTAGTAAAGTCATCTATTGATATTTCTGAAACTAAGAGACTGAGTGAAGACACCTGGAAATAGTTTTCTCCCTCTTTTCTATGTAATTGCAAAAGGCAGAGAAATGGATGTGTGGGTAAAAGTAGAAGGGAAACTTTCCAATGTGCATCTGCTTTAATTTATTCTTGCTCCTGCATTTTAAGAACTAATAATTTTTCAATTAATTTCCCCCAACTTATACTCTTTTTATTCTGTTAGGTATCTCATATTTACAGAAAAAAAAAAAAGCAAGTAACCTCTAAAATTTTGTTCTGATTTATCTGACTTTTCTTTCAGGTTCGTGATGAAGGCAAAAAATGAACCTATGTGCTTGTTTAGTGTAATCATTTTCTGGGTTCAACTAAGATGTAGAGATAAAGACAACTGTTTTGTTTCATATAATATCTCTTAGAAAGCTCATTTTCTAGGTAAGCAATGTGAATAAGTAATCTGGTTAAAAATATCTCACGGGGGCCTACTTCCTTAATAATATTTCACCCATTCATCTCACCCTCCCCTCGTGTGTAGTTCTGGCTTCACTAACAATGTTTCCCATGCAATTTCAGTTTTATGTCATCACTTATAATTCTCTTAAATGCTGCATTCATTACTTCAAAGCCAGACACTAGGCTCTGATAACATAAACCTTGCATTTATGACAAAGATATGAGTTCAAGTTTTCCGGTTTCTTTAAAGTCACCATTACTTATTTGTGTGTGAAATAATTACAGAGAGATCCAGGATCATGTACAGCAATCAAACACCATGTGACCCATAAGAGCCACATCAAAAGTGGGATTTTTTTTACACTTTTCATCAGAAAATAAACCTTTTTGCCTTTGCTTTCAAATAACAAAGAGCATTCCTCTTTTTTTTTTTTAAGAACATGGGGGTGTGGAATAAGGAAGTGGCTATAAGCTTAAGACTGTTGTAAGAAACTGAATTAATGTGAATAACTTTGTAATGATTGCTCCTAATTAAATAAGGATAATGTTCAGGGTGTTCCTTTTTTTTACCCCCCTTTAGAAACCACTAGTATTTAGGTAGTATGCTGTACATTGCTTTCTTTCTCTAAACACCCCTACCCTAAATAAATGACAGCATAAATAGATACATAAACTCCATACGAATCATTAGTGTATGAGATACTGTTACCCTGAGGCTGCTGTAACTCACATATATTCCCTTCTATTTCAAATCTTTAAAATATTTTCTTTTCAAATACTTATAAAAGCACGTATGGTTGAAATAAAAATAAAGCACATACAGATGATATTTTTAAGCATAGCATTCTCATACCAGAAGGGAAGTAGTCAGACATGTTCTGTTTCTCTGAATCCTATATGTGTCCAGGAAAAAATGAGAGCTTAAAAGCAGGGAGGACCAAGAAGAGCTTGTAGAAACACTTTGAGGTGTTGCAACTGTCATTTATAAAAGATTTGACATGGTCCATGCAGTCTACTTTCTTAACTTTAACATTTATGACAGAATGTGCATTCCATTATCAAAATGTAAGTGTGTAAAAGCACGTGTGCCCCACGTGCAATCACTATGTACAGATGAGAGGTCCTACACAGACCTCAAGCAGTCGAAATTATATTAGGATAGAAAATTCCCTTTATTTAAAAAGAGTAGTGAATAGTTTGGTCTAAACATATCTGTTTATCAATGTCATGTTTCAGCCAACCTCAAGTTATTGGAAATAAGCCTCAAGGTAAAGACTTCCATAAATCCTGCAAATGCAACACATGAAAATCTATTTTCTGAAAATGAGGGACCTTCTATTAAACTTGTACGGCCCCTCCCACTTCAAGTGTTTTCCAAACTATTAGCATGCAAGCATTCTCGTGAGAGTTAAGCCAAATCCTGACAGCATGTAAGAAGAAGGTTGAGCATATACCTGAATGGTTTAGCGTGTGTGTGTGTGTGTGTGTGTGTGTGTGTGTGGTGTGTTTGTGTGTGTGCGCATGTGTACGCAAGCGCGGGCACACACGCTGCAGTATAATAAGGAAATTCTATAGGACTCCTTGAAGACAGCAAGAAAGCTCATTAGTGGGTTTTATTTTTTTTCCCCTGATCTGGCAGATATCTATCTCCCTAAACTGCACTTTCCTTGACAACATTGAGATTTAAAGGAGCAACATCCTTTCCATCTAAAGGATTATATATCAAATGCCTTGATCACCACACAAAACTACTCATAATGAAGACAAAAGAGTGCAAAGTAGGTGCTACATTAAAATAAGAGCCCCAAGTCTGCACTGCCAAGCTAAGTCCATGCACTGAACTCTTGAAAATGTTTCAGAGAGGCTTTCCTGAAACAAGAAGGCTGTTGCACAATAGAGCCACAATATAGCGTATATTTAAGCCATACGATCACAGCAATGTGTAACTTGGCCAAATAGATAAATAAATTAACTAGAAAAGTTCTGCTTATGTAGAAGGCAATTCTGCCAACTCTTTCTACAGAATAAGCATGAAATAGAAGCCACTCTTGCATCAGCCACTTCTGGTTCTCTGTGCCTCCCATATAGTAAACAGCTTTCAGCACTGAGGTGATGCTAGCATTTAGAGATAACCATTCTTTCTTACAGCATGACCCTAAATACAAGCCAACTACCTTATTTATGTTCAAGTGAAAAAAAAATCTATTCCAGTTTTGGAGGAAAAACCTAACTATCTGAGAACTAAGAAACAAAATTCAAGTTGACTGAAGTGGCAGCTTCCATGAGGATTCCTAATATAATTGCCTAACACTCTATTCTCCTTATGCCCTAACTTCAGCTCTTTTCCATCTACATAGAAAAGTTTCCATACATTCTTTTTTATTTTTTTATTTTTTTACACAAACATTTAACGTTGCCAAGAGAACTAACTGATCCCTGGTACTCATTAAATAAACCAATTGGCAAAACAAAGAGATTTTAATGAGTGTCTACAGTATGCCAAGCTTGATGCTAGGGGCAATAAAAAAAAACATACTATATGATATCAATCCTCAAGTACTTAAAAGATCATGCATGAATGAAATTTCAGAGACTAGACCAATATTTTAGTATATAACAATTGTGAATCATTTGTGAATCATTGTATTCAATGAATAAAGTTCTAGAAAGGATAGGCTAAACTGTTTTGCATGCTATATGGTATGATCCAAGAAGATTTTATGTACACGGTGCTCAGGAAGAGTGTTTAGTGAGGAAGTAGGGATTAGACAGAGTGAATGAAGTTCAAAGTTAAATGACCAATGAGGTCAAAATAGATAATCTAGTTTAGAACAATTTCTTAGCACTGAAATAATGATGAGGAAGAAAGCAAGGCAATATATTCAACTATAACAAATTAATTATCCATTCTATTTGTGGATTCAAACAGGAAATATTTTAATGACATTAGAATGTTCTTTGACTTTCGGAGGAAACCATTGGTCTAATGCTGTGCACTTATCAGTAATGGCCCTTGAAAGTTTCACCAATGAATTGGGAACTACTCCACCTACACACAGAGGAGGGTTTTGTGGGGTTTTTTTATGTTTTTGTTTTTGTTTTTGTTTTTTTGGTACTGGTGATTGAACCAAGGCACACTTGACCACTGAGCCTTATCATCAGCCCTTCTTATAATTTATTTTGAGATAGGTTCATGCTAAGTTTATTAGGCCCTCATTAAGTTATTGAGGCTAGGCTCAAACTTGCAATCCTTCTGCCTTAACCTCCCCAATCTCTGGGATTACAGGTGGGTTCTACTGTGCCTACCTCCTAGGAAAAAGATTTTTTGGTAGGAGTGCAAAGACAAAAATTCATGGTGGAAATCCTGAAAAAGATCAAAGTAATGAATGTGCATACAGTACTATTAAAAAATTATTTAAAAAGCCAAGATTTTAACAGAATACCCCCAAATAGTCACTAATTTCTATTACATTGGAGGGAGGCTCAAAAAATGAATAAAGCATTTATAAAAACTACAGTATAAGGAGGCTGTTTCCAGTTTTGAACACCTTTTTAACCAACAAAATATATGACCTATCCAATGATATCCATGAGAGTAAGTATGGAATGGCACAAGCAACAACATTTCCTTCCATCATTTTCAAAAAAACATATCTGCCATTCAGGTACAAATGAATATACTCAAATCAATCCACTGTTACAGATGTTAGTTCGAGCTCTGTTAACTGACCACATGAAACCTGAAATATGGCAGAGTTTACTAATAATCATCTCCAAAAGAACAACAGAATATACTCAGCAAAAATCAACTGAAGATGCTCTGGTCGTCATGAAATAACAGTATCTGGAAAGAGATAGGCCATTAGTGAGGTTGCAGCAAGTAGAAACGAAGGTATCTTATTTTGATCAAAGTTACCATGATCCCCCAAAAACAAAGAAACAGACCAGCAAACAAAAGACTCTATAATAAACTGCAACAAATCTCAGAAAGTCTAGAGAAGCAAAGAGTCAAGCAAGAATTGATTGCAGGAACCTGCATCTCTCTTTCTGGGATTAATGCCCATAAAGATAGCAACACCACCATCAGTGTCATCTTCAAAACAAAGGGCCACAGTATAGAGAGAACAATATTAATTATTGTCAAAATCACTTGTGCACTCAGCAATCTCAATAGGAACAATCAGTTTAAGTGGTGGTGGCAACTTCTCAACGTAAAACACACTCCCTGCAATCCAAACTGGATTTAAAGAGAGGTAAGCAAGCGCTTTGGTTGTTTAATCTGGTTATATTTGAGCTAAAGTAGTTCACATTTTTAGAATGAACGAATCAAAGGCGTAATTGTTTTTGTCATCTGCACAGCAATTTTACTCCTGAATGCATTGTTTTAGGCAGGAATTAATAAAAATTGCATGCGCTTCAGGTGCTGGGTAGATCACCCTTTTCCACACAGCCCAGCCTGAAGCTGTGAATGCTCCTTTTCTTATTATCAGTTAATAATTCTCTCTCATTGAGGCAAATTAGGAACTTGACTGTGTTAGAGAGTCCAGAACACTGCTAGAGGCAAAAGGGGGCTAAATGGCAGAAATTCCTCTCTGAGCAAGATGCATGAAGCACGACATTGTGTCCACCACAAAAGCCGCTCTGTATTTTTGATCCTTTCTAATTTAATTAGCCCAAGAGGTAGCGCATTAATTTGCCAAGAATTCTTCTGATGCGAAAGCTGCCCTTATTGCAGTGAAGGGAAAAAATAACCTGCGTGCTACAGTGGCATGCCAGTAATGAAAGGGGGTTATTTTTGTGTTACAAATGGCATTGCAGGGTTACAAGAGACCTTTAAACCTTTTTATCTCTGGTTAGGTCATATGTAACACAGTGCAACACAAAGCACTAATTAACCAATTCTGGTCCAGAAATCTTTTAGAACACTTAAGAGAGTTACCCAGTTAGAACCCAGGTCAAACGAATGGCTTTGTTTTGCAATAAGAACTGAAAACATCTTCTGGAGTATATGTTAAAAAATAGAAGAAGAAAAAAATCAACAATCAGCAGTTCAGTTACTCTACGGCCTCAGCACGCTAGATATTTATTCTGGTCTTTGTTTTCTTTCTGTTTAATGATATTCTTTATGTGGGCAAGCTGGAGCCTTGAAGTCCCTTAGAAGGTCTCTGGGCTCTTTATGCTGTATTTATTTGGTAAATTGTCTCCATGTTAATCTTCTTCATCAAATACTTGGAGTCAGTTTTGAAAAACTTTGATCAGATCCTCCACCACCAAGCTTCTTCGCTGCCATGTGCTTCTGATATGTGCTCGTGCATCAAATGGGTCATTTACTCATTAAAGAACAAGAAACATGCGTCCTACCATGATAAGTTCTCCCTATTACTTTGAACTGTTAATTAAGCCTATGTAATCATGTCTGCTGTTTGCAGAACTATTTCTTTTCTGGAAATTACAGGATCCTGTTTAGGGACTTTCAACACCCTTGTCGCTTTCCCTCGCCACTTTCCAATCCTGCTGCCCGGACGTGGCTGGGTAAAAACACTCACTCCTAGAAACACACTCAAGAAAACCTGATTATTACTATATTTTACATTTCTCTTGTTCCTTTAATGAAAACCAGTGGAAGACAATGGATTTAATGTAAGGTACAGATATTTTCCTCCTGGACTGCTTCTGGCTAGAACTAAGGAATGAGGGCATTTTGAGGATTTTTGGTGATGCCTTATGGATACCCAGAGGCATCACGAGTAGCCGGTTTATGGCATACTGTGAGATTTAGCAGCCAGGCTAAGAGGAGGAAATTAGCATTATCAAGAGGTAGGACAGGGCAGATGTAGGCGGGAGGGAGTGGCCAGGGTGAGAGGGCCAAGTACTGAGGAGGGAGAAGGAAATACAGGGAGGGAGGGATCTTCTTAAAGAGCATTTCTGTGAGCAAGAAGGTTTTAAAAAGTGAGAGTAAAACAAAACAAAACACCATAGTTATTGGGTATTAATTGCAAAGGAAGGATAAAGGTTTGGGGGAGAATTAAATAGAAGACGTTCCTAGTCTGGGAATATTTTCTTAAAGACAAAAATATAAATTAATCTAGTTTCTTAAAACAGCAATTATCTTTTCAAAATGTATATATTTTTTTTCAAGATAACTTGCTTCCTTGTGTCTAGATATTTTTGCCCCAACCTAGAGATACTTTTCAGATTATACTATATAAATTTTTTAAAGTTATTCTGAATATTTTTTATATTTTAAATTTTCTTTTGCAGATTATGTTTAAAAAATCTATAACTTAAATAGTAAAATAACATTTTTTTCAAATTTACAGGTTCTTAAATAGTATTATTACTAAGAACAAGATAACTTAGCTGAGAATGTGCCTTTATAGATACATGTTAAACTGTTCTGAATTTTTCCAGGTTGTCCAAAAGATTTGAAAGGGTAAAAAGATTTTTTAATACACAGTAAATACTTCTGAAATAGTGAATTAAAATGAAAAACAGATGACACATTTATTCAGCTTTTGGCTTCTGTAACATCAAACAGCACATTTTCTTCAAATGGTTTCATCAGTGGACCGGTAACCTCTTAAATTGATTGAGTCGAACCTGTCACTTATTTGATGGTTGGAACTTTATAAAATAGTCTCTAGTTTTTTTCATCTGTTAGCCCATTACCTATTTCTCATAAGAGACAAAAAGGTAGCATCTATCTTCATGCTTTCCCGACATATAACTTTAAGTTTTTAACCAAAATGAAGATGCAAAGCAAAAAGGAAGCATTTGATTTCCATTAAAGTGATATCTCACAATTTACAGTTAATTGCTTTTAATAAGAGTTTTTAAAAACATTGATAAAGCCAATCTAAATTCTGCTCAAAAATAAAAACGCTGAACAATTTGCTTTTACCAGAGTAATATGCAAGCAAACAAACTAATTGAAAGCAATAGATGAAATAAAAATGATAGGCAAATCTACATTTGAGAGGGAAAAATATTTATTAATTTGAGCCAATGTTTGATAAGTGGCACAACCATGATGTGACAAAATAGAAGTTTCTTCCCGTGAATTCCAGGTACCTCTATAATCTTACTGAATACACAGCAGAACTCAATTTACCTACATCTGCTTTCAACATAAACCCAGTACCTTCAAATCTCAGTCTGTCTTCCTGAAATACCATGAAGCCCACACCAGAGCACTCAGTCTGAGAGCATGTGGGTATTCCTGGATATCTTCTGGAAATCTGCTGATATTTAAATCATAGCACTCTCGGCTGAGAAAAGTTGAAGAGAACTAACAGCATAAAATCTTCCCTGGAGAACAAGGAAGAGTGAGAGATCAAAAGCAAGAAACAGATTTCTCCCTAAACATGCCAGGAATGAAAAGCCCACTTACTCATTTACACGTTGCCCATTTAGCGTGGACCCGAGAGAAATGTTCTGAAGCAATGATCAGATGGTGCCTCAGCCCAAGCAGATGACACACTTGGAGGTCGGGCTCAAAGAGATGGGCAGGGAAACTACCCAGGGATGGGAGGCACCTGGGCAAGTGACAGCAACGAGCTGGGACACGTGAGGCCTGAAGAGTCAAGGGAAGGAGTGGGTTACCTGAGTCCAAAAGGTGGTCCGTACAAAGGATGACTCAATTAACAGCAGCTATGGCTCTGCTCAAAGGCCTCAGTCAATCCACAGCCACTTACTACAGAGGGAAGTAAGGGGACAAATAACCTGACCCTGCTTTCCTCCCTCCCTTTGCTCTACCATTACTGTCAGTCTGACAGAGACCAACCAGAAGGCAGAGGGCAGTCTTGGGTGTCAAATTCTCCAGGAGAGAGTGGACTGAAGGGCAGCCATAAGATATCCAGCGCAGGTGAGTGACTTCTAATATTTAATTGTGGAGAGGAAATATTTTGTATCTTATCGGAAAAAAAAGAATCATATCCTTGTAGAAAGAACATGTGACATTACATAGGGATTAAAAAATGCATAATAAATTATTTTCAACACAAAATTGAAAGTCAAATGATAAATTTAAAATATTATAGGATAAATTCTTTATGATTATAACAATAAAATATCAGATTAATTTTATTCTTCTACAACCAGCCTCAGTTTTTCTGCTATTAAGACTACAATCTAAAAATATCTAAAAAAAAAAAAAGACTACAATCTATCCTGTAAGGTATTATGCCATCTGAGGACCTTAAGAGAATAAAGAGGGAAGAAAAAGTAAAACAAGAACGGACAATCAAAGGGAAAAAGGAAATGAGGTATGGTTCTTTTCATTTTCCTGTTCTGGAAAGTTTAAATCCTAGAAACAGGAATCCAAGTAAGCCCTGAATTCAACTTCTTTGTAGGCCACGTCAAGGGATGAAGATGCTCTCCCCTACTTTCCTAAACAATCTCAGAATGAAAGCACCTAGCGACATAACCGTAGTGTTCCCCAGTCAGTGGGAGATGAGGGATGCTGAAAACCTATTTTCATAACCAGTGAAGGTGGTCCAGATCTCTATTTCTACTTTCTGTCCAGAGCCTCTATTTCTACTTTCTGGCCATGAAGGAATCCAGATCATGGGTCACCTCAAGACAGTCCTTTTGTGTGCCTTGTGGCCAGTATCTGCTGAAGAGCCTTCTTTCTATCTTTCCTCACCCTGCCACACATATGTGACTTATTCCCTCTTGGTGCAGAAGTAGGTACTAGTGCCTAAAAACATCTAAATCATTTATTCTGTCCTATCATGTTGGATACGATCATCTTTCTTCCTTTCTCTTATCCTTTCCTCCTTCCCTCTTTTCAACATTCATGCATGCATTTCACCCACAGATACTGAGCACCCATATGCTAGCCATCCTGTGAGGATGAGGATACAAAATAATAAATCAGGATCCCCGATCTTGAGCAGCACACAGTGCAGTGAAAGAAAAGCACACATTATAACATGTCTTTTCTCACACCCCTGGAACACAGCAACATAGCATAGCATATTTGCTACATATATGTACCATATGTGATAAGCACACATAGTCTGACCCTGAGAGACCTCCAACTCCCCTAGGATCCTCCCCCACTTACCTCACCCTCTCCTGGCCTCTTCCCTATATCTTCTGTCTTTTATGTCAACAGGATTTTAAAGAGCTGAACATATGCAAGGATGCTAAAGCCCACTCAGAATGGCACAGACAGGAGCTCGTTACTAGGGGAGGGTTAACAGTGGTAGGAGTTGTTAATCAGCTCTAGAAGAAAGGGAAGGAAGTAAATAAAGGGACGATATATGGGCATGGAATTATAAAAATGTGGAAGAAGCTAAATACCAAGATTACCTTCAAAGTTGTCTTCCTTCCAACTTGTCTTTCACTAGGAACAGATTTTAAAGTTGATATTTGGAAATATATTTTATAAGGACAAATAATACATAAGAAAACCCTTTTTTTAATGGAGTCCTCTCTTTCAAAAGCACCTGCGCTTCAGGACAGAATACATATTTCTTCAGATCTATTAGAATCACCTGGGGAACTTTAAACACTATCAGGACCAGGCCCAATAAACCAATTAAATTAAAATCTCAGGGAGTATGTCCAGGCAGCAGTGTGGTTTAAAACTCCCTAGCTGATACTCATGTGTAGCCATCATTGTATGTAATAAATATATATTTAGACATATAATTATTGTTGTATGTCTATCATCCCTTAGCAAAAGTAAACTATTCTAAGCATTTGTTTCATTTTTGATAATGTCATTATTAGAAATTTATATGTATAGCTTTAAATTCCCTTAAAAATTAAGTAGATATTTAGGAGTTTGATCATATCTACATTTGAATAAGATATGCAAGTTTTTTAATATTTAAAAATAAAATGAGCTTCCTAGAAAAATAGCAAAGTCTTAGTGAGCAGATGGAGCTTGGGCCAGAATAATGATGCAAAATTTTTATTCAAGCTACTACCTTCCACCCACATCCTCTTTTTGCTCTTCTATTCTATATCTGGGATCAGTTGTGCAGAATTTAGATAATTTAGCAATCTGAAATACACGTAGGTTTGGGTAATGCTGATTAAGAACTCTAAAGTCTCTTTCACCTAAATATTCAATAATTTCATGACTGTGTGCATTTTACAGTCAAAATACAAGCCGGGCTTGCACTATGTGCAGGACAACTACTGAGATAAGAAGCACTTAGTCTTTAGAAGTAGGCTTGCAAGGTATAGAAACCCAGATTAGCTCTGGCATGTAAACTACTGAAAACGTTCTTGTTAACTGGGCAACATGTTTTCTAAAGGTGCAGAATCCACTCTGTTTGTATCACTTGTCAGAGTTAAGCATAAATAATGTACAAACAAACACACTGTGCCAGTATAAAATGTAATATTTGTTTATGAGACTCTTCTAGAATCTGACAGTGGCCCTCTGTTAACAATATTTAGGCCATAACCATATTGGACAAATTTTACCAAAAAAAAAATTCTTAAGCTTTGGATGATATTAAATAGCTTCAAAACTTTCCCTGTATCTGGTTTCTAATCTCAGATATAATCATGCCTGAATTACCAATTTTAATGATGACAATGTCACTATAAATTCTAACCAAGAAGAACAATCACTAAGAACCTGTTTTATAGCTGGCTAACATTCTCTTAATCCTAGCTTCCATAGACTGTTAGATTTCTCAAACCAGTAAAACACCCTCCAAAATGTTACCACTAACTTCTTAATCTTGACAAGGAAGGACATTGGTTAGAGGAAATAAATCTATACCCACTGTTATCATTACATCATTGTATCATATAAACACCAAAAGAGTAGCAAGTACAGAATCTCTCAGTAAAGGATAATCCTATTTAAAGCTACACTTAATGAAATTTTTTTTTTCCTGGAATATCTTATTTCACAGTAATCCAGTGAAAATGTCATCACAGAGGAGTGTAAGTCCATTCACTACTCTTCTGAGGGTGTTCATTCAACCTCCTTCCTAATTTCCAAGAAACCTCTGCTTGCAGTGTCACTGGCACCTGGGCAGAGATTTCCTCTCAGCTCATTTAAAGGGTGCGCAGGGTGTCCATGACAAATCCGAAGGGAGCATTTCTCTATTCAGTTCAGAATTCAACCAGAGTTTAACCAGAGCTTGCAATAACACTGACAACAGAAGAGTCCCTTTCCTCAAAAATTGCAACCTGAGGAAAGGTACACTTTTGTTTGTTTATTTGTTTTAAATAAAATCTTAGGCAGTGACCCAAAACCCAGAACCTCATCCCTGTGAGTCAGAAAAAAAAGAATCCATGTCCTGCCACTTTTATCAGCTTGGGAAACTCCATATTTTATGTGATGTTACATATTTAGCTAAACCATGGAAAGATTCCCTTATCCTACAAGGGCATTTGTTACATGATATTCAGGACAAGAGGAAGAAAAAAATTCTTGTTCATGTTCTACAGCCACAGGACTATAAACCTCTAATCTGTCATTCCTGAGATAATTTAGTGTCACATAATAAATATATACTCCCCAAACTGGGCTGGTGTGTCTGTAAAACTACCTGATGATCTTCAGTTTTCACAGTAAGATTCAGATTCTTTTTTTCTCAAAAATACTTTATTTCAAACATCTGGGGAAAAAGTTGTCTCGTTCAATTTAAAACACTGAAAACATTCACAAATGAGCATAATCTAGATTTGAGCTACAGATTTTTGGTTAAATGTATCATCTATCTTTTTACTGGTTTCGAGTTTTTCGTAAAAGAACTTAAAATTACAGTGAAGAGCTAAAATAGCTTTGTTGGTTCTGTTAATATATATATTTCTTTCTTCATTGATGTGGTTCTTCTTTTTTTCCATAATGATCTGAAATCCACTGTTGCATTTCAGGGATGCTAGCGCCAACACACAAATGGATTTCTCCCAATTTTCCAGGGTCCTGAATTCATGATGATCTTGGGCCTTCATGTCTCTGCAAGCATTTACAAAGAACAAAAGGACCTCAGAACTGTTCATAATAGAAGGAAACCTTGTAGGTAATTTTTCCCTCCTAAAGTTAAAGGCAAATACAAACTGACCAAAAGACAAATACATGAAAAAAGAAACCCTAACAGAGACTCTGTAGACAACAGGAAGAACTAGACCAGCAAAGAGAGACAGCTAAATGATATTTAAACTTATTGTGGATTAACTAGCTGAAACACCAGAATAATGAATACATATATCCATACATAAATACTAAATTAAACAGTTTAAAATTTCTCCATCATGGATGGGTTTAACCCCCAACACCATGCCAAAAGAGAGAGAGAGAGAGAGAGAGAGAGAGAGAGAGAGAGAGAGAGGGAGGGGGAGGGGGGAGGGAAAAAAATCTCTCTCAAAATTCTAATCAATCTGTATTTGGGGTAAAAATGGGAGTTCATAACCCACTTGAATCTAATGTAAGAAATATGATATGTCAAGAGCTTTGTAATGTTTTGAACAACCAATAAAAAAAAAAAGGTTTATAGTCAAGTATTTTATCTGGAAAAAGAGTAGCATAGCTCTACAAGGAACCTCACTTAGTCTGTGTGTGCTGCTAGAATAAGAAACCTGAGACTGGTAAGTCATAGAGAACAGACACCTTCCATGGTCCTGGAGTCTGGCTAGTACAAGATCAAGGTCTAGGTAGGTTTTTTGTTTGTTTGTTTTGTCGGGTGAGGGCTTGTTCTCTGCTTTCTCGGTGATGTCTTCTTTCTGCATTGTCTGAAAAAGGCCTAGCTGGTTCCCTCCAGCCTTTTACAAAACAACAATCCCATCCATAAGGGCCACCTAATGTCCCCACCTCTTAATACCTCCGTATTAGAGATTTAAATTTTTAACAAGAATTTTGGATGGGAAACAGACATTCAAACCATTTTCTACTCTCCATGCTAAACTGGAAGCAAACCAGCGAACAGAGAAATGCCCTAGTCAAACAGAACCTGAGAAAAGGCATCTTAACAGCAATACATACTTTTAGCCTTTTCTCTAATCTTTTCCTCTATCTCAGTTGTTATTCTCAGTACTCCTTCCTTTCTTCTGTGATTGGCATAAATAAAAATTTAACCTGTTAGCCTAAAAAGGTTTGTTTAATCCTTATTTACACAGTCATCTTAAGCAGATTTTTTAATAGTTGAAGTTTAGAACTGATTTTGAGAAAATTACTATAAACCGTGTTTCAGAGAAGACATGTATACCTTGAAAGAGAAAGGTCTCCAAGTTCTGCAAAATTTGATTAAACTCGAATTGACTATATTCACAGACAAAGGAAAAAAAAACGTGTATATTCAAAAGTGAGTTGGTCAGCCATTGAAAGGCTTTTCTAAAGAACAGTCACAAAAGCATATATTGGTAGAGCTTTCCAACTATGTTTATGGGAAGTCAATACCTAGCCAAAGTTTCTGAGCTATCTATTTCTGGTGAAATGGAATATATCAACCTAAATCCATTTGCTGTTTGATTCATCTTATCCTTCTGCTTATTATAGGCTCACCAAATGCATTTCTGTTAACACATTAGATGGCTATAGATAGGCATTATGTCTGACTTTGATGTTAGCTAAGGTTCAACACCAGGATGGTACACAAAGTAGAGAACCTGGTCTAGACCTGTATCTTGTTCTGTTCTCACCTAAGACTTTCATTAGTACTTTCTAGACAGAAAGACTACCATAAGACATTCACCAGCTGTAACTGTATATGTGTTAGTTCAATATACCTAAATATGTATATAAATTTAAATATTATTACCTCTTAGTAAACTGGCATTATTTAACTTACATTCTAAGATACACTTTCTTCACATTAAAAGCAAGTAAATGAATATTTAAGATATCGATGTAGATGGAGTGGTCAGGAAAAACTTGGAAGTGTTAGTTCCATTGAGCTCTATAAGATCTCAGAGAAAGACCTGGTGGAAAAGATGTCTAGGCAGAATAGATGTAAAAAGTTTCAAAAGCAGGGAAAAACTCAGGCCTCTCTAGGAGCTGAGACCAGAAGGGAACTGAAAGACCACCAGGGTGGGTGGGGTGTCATCCAGGGGGAGAGCAGCCAAAGGCAGCCCCAGGATTTGGTCAGGGATCAGAGCAGGAAGGCCTTCTCAGCCACCAGCAAGGGGCTTGGATTTTATTCTCTGTGTGATGGGAAACCACTGAAAGAATCTAAGCAAGAGACTGACGTGATTTAATCACTGTGGCTGCTCTGTGGGGAATGGATTTATGAGGAGACAATAAATAGGAAGACCAATTAGGAATTTATCACAGTGGAGATAAACACAGGGAAAAAAAAAAAAAGATGATGATGGATTAGCATAAGGCAATGGCAGTGGTGGGGGGAGGGGCGGAAGCAGATGGCTCCAAAGCCCTTTTGAAAACCAAATTGACAGGAGATGCTTATCCAATTAGCTGTAAAGGTGAGGAAGGGAGCAATGGTGGGAATGACCCCCAGATATCAGACCTGAGCCACACAGGGCTTGCAGGGATCTCATCCAGGTCTTCTATTAGATAGGCCCAAATGTACCAAATGCATTAGTACTCTCTGGGCAAACTAGCCAAAAGGCATCTCCTTTAGAAAGGAACTCCTCGGGACAATTTCTATTAAGGTATACACAATTGGGCTGGGGATGTGGCTCAAGCGGTAGCGCGCTCGCCTGGCATGCGTGCGGCCCGGGTTCGATCCTCAGCACCACATACCAACAAAGATGTTGTGTCCACTGAGAACTAAAAAATAAATATTAAAAAAAAAAAGGTATACACAATCTCTGAAATAGTTAAATTTGAAGAGTATATTGGGGTGACATTGACATTGTCTAGTGTTCTGAGACCTCTGTGTCCTTGTTGTCATGTTTAAGTACTATCAATTTGGGTTTTTTAGAAAAATAAATCAGTAACTGTTGCACTCCTTCCCTAAATTCAGAACCAATAGGAAAATGGGAACCATTTCTACCCCTAAAAAAATATATAATAATAAAGACAGTTGGCCAGAGATCACCAGGGCTGATTTGAGGAGCAGGCTTCTGATCTGTGGTCACATGGCAAGCTAACAATGCCCCCACCCCACTCCGCTTGCCTTCTCCACTGTAGCTTTAGGAAAGCCTCACTATCTTAAGAAAGAAGTGTGGGTTTCAAAAGCGGATGAGCTAACCCTATTTCACTGCCTTGCACGACAAGAGGATCCACGGTGCTTATCTTTTTATTTTGCCCCATCACCCTAGGAAACAAGTACCCACCATGACCAGAACCTCGGGTGTACTCTATCTACTCTCTAGAAACAGCACTGAACGAGAGCTTAGGTTGAAAATGATCAGAAGTCTCCTCCTGGTTGTATCCCTCAGGCTGTGTGTTCTTGGGGACAGATTTACACACTACTAGGAATAAAGCACAGTAATTAAAAAGAAGTGCTTTGGGAATTAGTCAAAGGTAGGATTTATTTTATTCGTGTACTACAAAAAAAAAAAATGAGGCCTCTTAGTCCTTCCCTTGGTCATTCATACTTTTTAGGTACTATTTTTGCACATATAAGATGACAGGGTATACTTGGATGTCTTTTTTCTAACAAATGGAATCCTTTCTTCAGATATCTGGGCTCCCTTGGGATGTGGGTCTGGATTCTAAGGATACTCAGAGAACATCTTGAAACTCCAACAAGCATAGTGTCTGCCTTCCCAACGTTCCCTGGGCATCTGGTGGCTACTCACTCATTTCTTAATGATGAAGTGACCACCTGTTCAAAGAACTAAACAGTGGTTATTCTCTTTGAGAGTGCATGAAAAGGAGCACATCCATCTCTAATTAACATCAAGTAGAAAAAGTCAAGAAGCAAATGTGGGAAGATGAGGGCTCCTCTCAAAACACAAAATGATAAGAATTATCAAGGATCTACTTGTGTAATAGTGAAAACTTGAACTGAGCTTAATTTTATTTCATTCGTTAGTTCTACAGATTATTTTTGTACAAATTTCTGCCTTTTTTATGCTATTGACTTGCATGTTTTCACTTCTATGATTCATTTTAATACAAAGTCTTTGCTATTCCACAGGAACACTTAAGGGGGAAAAAATGCAACATTTTAAAGAAACATGTAAACAGAATGCAGACTCCTAAGCTGCAGAAAACACAGAGGCTCCTGGCTTCAGGAATTCTCATTTCCCCTCAAATGTTGGTTTAGTCCTGCACTGAATTAGGCTGCAATATTCTATTATATGATAAAAAGCATCATTTAACAGGAAGTTATACTCTTTTATGTTGCTTTTGAATTTCATTTCCATGCTACCTTTGAGAAAATAAGTGCTAAGTAGAAGCAGAACAGGTATTTGTAATTACTCATGAGTCATTTGCTATCACATAATTTAATATCCACAGATCTTTAATATTTATAGCACATGTTGAAAGGATTTAACATATGTAGTGATCTTCACCAAGTAACTTTATACTCTTCTTGAATACAAAGATATAAATTTGTCACCATTTATGCAACCTGCTAAAAATCTTGCTATTAATTCATGTGAATGAGTTTTTCCTCTAAAATTTTAATTAAAATACAAACACTTTGCACACTTCAATCGGCAATATCCTACACATGCATTTTAAAAAAAACATACTGACTGATCAGTTGGATAACAGGGGATTTCTTTGTAGTAAGATGTTTTCTTATACCTGAAAATTCCCACAGAGGAGTTACTTGTGTGAAATCCCAGTTAGGAGCCAGTAATCAGCACACTAGAAGGTTTCAGTGATAACAGCATTAAATTCACATTCCTGTCTACACATAAACATGCTCCAATACAAAAAAAGAGGAACAGAAATCTAGGAAGGTAGATAGTTAAAATGAGCCTAGAAAACTAGGGGAAAATATTCAACATTAACAAGAAGCATGAGCACTAGGCTATGTACCATCACAGTCAAACTATGTATAACTTAGGATTTCTACCAGAGTTGCTATTCAATGCAGAATACTTTTAATATCCGTTATAATGATATCAAGGAATTCCTTTTCAAGCCCTAAATGGAAATTATGCCAAAGCTTTCTAGAATAATACAACTAATTCACATATTTTAAAAATGTATGGTCTAATATAATTTTTTTAAAAATCTATTAATTTTTAATTGGCTAACTCTTCCCCCAGATTAGCAAAAATAGTGAGTGTAATAAGATATAATATTACTATGTTCTCCGAAATCTTATCAAAAGAAAGAAATACTACAACAAACCACATCTTTTGTTCCCCGTGAACCTTCTTTATGGGAAACTTTTCAGTTATGTCATTATTGTTACAAATAATTAAAATAATTATAATGCTGTATATTCTTTCGCCATCCAGTTTTCTTCATACTAGTGAGAAATTCATCAATAATTGTGGGGTATTAGAAGGCAAAAAGTAAAGATTTTTCTAAATGCATTTTTCAAAGCTGAAGTGTACATTTTCCTAAAGGAATGAGAGAAAAATGTTTGATTAACTGACACTCAGAAATCATTCCTGAGCAATCTGTTAGAATTTCTTTCCCTTTACAATGTTTTCTGTTCTATGCTATCAAGAACTATGAATCATAATTTCTGGCAGCTAAAACCAAAGGGGGTGAGAGTCTATTAGCATCCTAAAAATATGCATGTCCTAATGCTCTCTTAAAATATGTCTGCTAAGAGATGTTTCAGATTTTCTCAGCCAAGCAAAATGACATTAACTAAGACCCTGGCATGAAGATTTGCTTATTTTAGTTTGCTTAACAATGTAACCATAGCACAAAAATATTGCTACTCAATGGCAGATAAGTTATTCTCTCACATTCTGACCTATTGGCTTGTTAACATCACATGATAAATGATCAGATCCCTTATGATCACTAATTGTTATGAAGGCAAATAACTGAAAGTGTATTGGAATGAGTTCTTTCTAGGTTAAGAGGGCATTCCTTCTTTTTATTTTGAAGGGAGTCTGGTTAAATCCTTTAGCCCAAACCAGGAATAATTGAGAATAATTAACAATTTAAATAAAGACAGCATAATGTGTCTACCAAAATAGCTGATGAATTTCTGGAAAATTCAAAAGTAATTCTTGTAAGTTTCTTGCATTCAGCAGTCCACAAGAAAATGTGCCTTAATTTGCCTTTGCCCTCAGAAAGTTTACTACAGGATTCCAGGAAGAATTTACTAAAAGGAAACAATATCTGGCAGGATATTTAGCTGACTCTGAGTAAAGGATGAGTAGGACACAGAGGTCAGACTGAGTCAAAAGAGGATGTCTTGTTATTCTGATGTTACACCTTTGAGGCAAAGGCCTAATACCTTTCCAGAAAATAAAAAGCAACAAATGAATACTTTTCTCTGCTAGAGACAGCAAGAGGACAAGGGTCATGGAATTGCTTCTCTGGATGCATTGTTTCACCCATTCTCTCTTTTTTAATAGAAAACAGAAAATTAATCAAAGGAACACTGCCACCTGTCTTACTTCATATAAGTAGTATATTTTTATACTTGCAAAAATACAGTATATTTTAAGCAAAGATAAAATGAAATGTTAGATGAATTTTTGGAAAACACAAAGAAGTTTATTTAATAAACACAAGTACACAAAAAAAGTAGCAAGAAAACAAAGAATTCTGGAAACAACTATGATGTCAGGGAAGATGGAAACCTGGAAAGAGGAAGGGAATTCAAACAGAACTTGGAGAACAGAGCACAATTAACAGTTGAGGAAACAGGAACAAAACATTGAGTTTCAATAAAACGCCTTATCCTTGTTTCCTGCTGGGATCATACCTAGAAATTTGCAGTTATTTGCAGTTATTCCATGAGATCAGTATTATCTGATGATTATAATATATTCCCAAATATATATTATGTAATTACATGTATTGCCAAAAAAAAAAAAGAAATTTATAATCAAATTCTTGGAATATACTGAGTTAAGCCATGTTTAGTAGATTTATTTATTGAAGGGCTTTTCATAACCTTTAACATTTTAATAAATTTTCATAAGATAGATACTACATGGTCACAGTATACTATTTTCATACACTTTCATTTAATTTGCTAATACTTCGATGATTTTGCATCTATTTTCATGTGAGAAGTTTATCTGCAGTTTTCACGTATTATCCATCTGTCTTCTTATCACAATAATGCCTACCTCATAAAATGACTTGGAACTGTTTCCTCCTCTTCAAGCAAGAATGAAAGCTGTTTCACCTTTCCTTGTCTTCTTCCTCCTCCTTCTTCTCATTCTTCTTCTTTTTAGGTACTGCAAATTGAATCCAGGGGAGCTCACCCACTGAGCTACATTCCCAGTCCTTTTCATTTTTTACTCTGACACTAAATTTCTCAGACTGGCCTTAAATTTGGGATCCTCTTGTCTCAGCCTCCCAAAAAGCTAAGATTACAGGCATATGACACTAAGCCCACCTGTTTTGTTTTTGTTTTTGTTTTGTTTTGTTTTCTTTATATGTGTGATAGAATTCAACGACAAAATCCTTTAGTCCTTCAAATAAAATAAAACAAAAGGGGTAGAGATATAGCTCAGTGATATAGTGTCCCTGGGTTCAATCCCCTGTATACAAAAAAAAAAAAAAAAAAAAAACCAACAAAAACAAAAGCTTATGTAGAGAAATGTTAAAAACATACAAAAAAAGGAAGGAAGGAAGAAGGCCTAAAAGGAAAAAAGACAAGACAGAGACAGTAAAAAGTTGCATAAGACAGAGAAGGACGAGGAAAAAGGAAGGAAAGAAAGAAAGGAGGAAATAAGAAAGAACCAAAAGAGAGAAAGGAAAAAGAGGGATGTAGAAAGATAAACTTTAATCTCCATTACCTGGCTGGAGGGCAATAAAGACAACTTCTTTAAAATATGATAAATTGCTTCCTCTGTCTGGGAAAGAGACCACAGTGAGGAAGCCACCATGTAGAAGCTGTGCTCCTCATCACATAGCCTTTGCCACAAAGAGGAGCAGAAATGCCACTGAAAAAAAAAATTAAAAGGCTAAAATTTAATGAAATGTTATCCTGAAAACCCTGGGGGTTGAGGTGGAAAAAAAACCTTCCTTGCAAAGCTTTCAAAAAATAAATTCTCATGGGTTATTAAATTGAAGAACAAAGCATAGCATAACCTCAGGGCAGGGGGGCAGTTGGCAGGCCCAATTTTGAAATGTCTCCTCCGATTTTTTTTTTTTCTGAACAACTCTAATAGGTTAAGAACTAAGGAGTTTTAGCTTGGAGAAAAGTTTCAACTGAAAATGAGTGTGAATGAGAAGATATCAAATACTTCCACGTGTTTATACGCTTATATTTCATCCTATGGTGTAGAGATTAGAAATCTCTGTCCATTATGAATTCGATCTTGTAAGCATATTTAAATGATAAACCAACCAAAGCACCATTCAAGTCTATTGAGACTATTCTAAATAAATGACCCAAGTTGCACAATCAAAATGTGTGCTTTGAGCACATCATTCCTGTTCTATTGTGTCTTTCTTAGAATGAAAAAGCTGGACTCATGTTCACAGTAGCCAGCTTCAGACACTGAATATGGACAAAGTGAAACATTGGCTTGGTGTATCATCTTTAGATGTGGTGAAGAGGAGGGCTTTCAAGAGACGGAGTTAACAGAGAAACGTAGAAATATATACATCTTGTCTTGGCCTTGCCACCTCTCATCTCCACAAAGCTGCCACAGAAACACTGTCGTTAAAAATGACGGAATGAAGCAAATGACCATTATTATTAACTTGGATTTTTGTTTCCAAAACCTAAACAAAACCAGAATTCTATTTGGCTGGAGTGGACCAGTAGAAAACTCCCTTTGCCCAATTAAAAGCAAAACAGAGGCATAAATCTAAATACACTGACTGACCTACAATTTTTTTTAAGCCCACATTGAAACCTCAGATTCTACTTCTGACTTTGACATGGAGTTGTGGGGAGCCCAGACTTCTTGTCTGAAAAGTGAAGCTATTGCCCAGAGACTTAAGCCACCCACCCAGGCACTCCTAGGCCAGGACACAGGCCTGAGGCCTCTCTGCCTCATGGAAAGTGAAGACAGTATTTAAAGAAAAAAGTAGTAAAACACCCACAAAGTGGGAGTGAGAAGTAAAATGGGAGCGATATGAGCAAAAATGTCTTAAAATCGGACTCTCCAGCTTCCTTGTTAGAAATAATTTGGGATTTTTGAAACTGACTAATATTTTGGGAGAAGTAAGGAATAATAATAACACAACAAAGAGGACATCCTTACCCTAGGGGGGTCGAAACATTCTCCAAGAATTGGCTCAGCATTCTTTTACCTTTTTAATGCACAAACAGCTAACGGATCTTTTAGAGAAGTGTCACTATAGCAATTGTCAGACATTTATCCTAAATATAAATAAATGTCCAAACTTCATCTTTCAAATTTTCATATTTCATAGTTCTAAAGAATATCTATGTCCTTGTTCTCATCCATAGTGAAATTGATCAGTCATATTTATGCCAGCTTACACAATCAAGCAAGATCTCTCTCCCATTTGTCTTTATAACTTTGTATTTTTTCCCACTATATGATTTTCCTACTGCTGCTATAACAAATTACCACAAACTTCACAGTTTAAAGCAACAAAAATTTATTATCTCTATGTTCTGGAGGTCATGAGTCCAAAATCCATCCCACTGGACTACAGTCAAAGGTGTCAACAGGACAGATTATTTCCATCTGGAGACTTCAGGGAGAATCATTTTCTTTGCCTTGCCCTTGCTACTAGGGGCTACCTACATTCCTTGACTCATGAGATGCACTTTGATCTTTTAAATGCATTGCTCCAAATTCTACTTTCCATATCAAATCCTCACTGACTTCCTGTCTTCTTTTTACAAGGTACCTTGAAATTACATGGGTTGACATATTTTACACAATATCTCACCCCAAAGATCCTTAGCTTAGACATCCTTTTTTTGCCATGTGATGTGACATGTTCACAGGTTTCAGTAATTGAGACATGGACATCATTGAGTAGATATTGTTTAGTTTACCACAGCAACTTGAAAGTTTCCTATAATGAGCATATTTAGAGAACTTTACTTTGTGTGCCCTCTACCAGATAATTTCTCAAAAGTTTAAATAAAATTAATCCTAGTTATATGGGTCAGTTATATCACAAAGTGATGCAGAAAAGGAGAGTTTAACAGGTATTATTCATAAATACGTGAGCAAGCTTGAGAGAAATCCATAAAGGACTGAGATACACTCCTAGATTATTAGTAATGGTCCAGAGCTCTGAAACTCAATGTCAAAAGGAAAAAGTAGTAACTAGAATCCCAAAAGAATTATAGCTTTGGGAGATGTTTCCTTCCACATGATTTGATAGTGAGGAATATTTCTGTTGCCAATCATCAAACAATAATAAGGAAAGAACCAGGGAAGTAAATATGTGCCTGACCTCTGTTTTCCTGGCAGTACATTGGCTAAACCAGTCAGAAGTCCAAAAACAAGGGATCCTGAGTGAGCCAACCCATTGAGTCAAGTCATCTGGGCCATCATTAAAGATAAAGAAGGGTGAAGAGTGAATATGGAGAGACAAACAGAGAAGAGCCAGTAAGGTCCTATTGTTTACCCTTCACCATCCACTCTTGTCCTATGTCCAAATGAAAAACACATTTCACTAACATAGACGAAACACAGTGTCCCATCTGTTACACATTATTACAGAATTAGGCCAATTCAGCTTTATTTCCAACAAAAACCTAAAGCATATAACATATAAGATAATCAGATGAATGAGACAAAGTTGAAAGTTGAGGATAAAGAAATAATTAAAATTGAGCCACTGCTACAGTCTTGTTACAAAGTGGATAATAACATCTTTCTTCATTTTCCACCATTGTTCTTTTCCATGTCAGCACCTGCACTATTCTAGACTTTCCTTGATGGAGATCCTAAGCCTTCATTCCCAAGAGATATGTATTCTTAGTATTACAGTCTTTCCTGGACTGTCATAATTTCCCATTGACCATTATTGGTAGACAAGGGAGGATCATGAGACATCCCAATGAATTCTCTAAGTTTCACACATGATGCTCTTTATCCCACCTTATGTGGCAATCCAGTTTTCCCTGGTTAACCAGTATCGACCCTTCCTGACAGTACAGAGGTCTTATGGTTTTGTTATGAGGTGTCCCCCAAAAGCTCATGCGTGAGACAATGCAAGAAGGTTTTGAGGTGAAATCATTGAGTTATGTGAGCTTTAACTTAATCAGTGTGTTGATTCTCTGATAGGATTACCTGAGTGATGACTGTGGGCAGAGGGGGTGTGATTGAAGGAGGTGAGTCAATGCGGGCATGACTTTGGGATATATATTTTGGGAGCAGAGCTTACACACTCTCTCCCTCTGCTTCCTGGTGTAATATCCTGATCTGCTTTCCTCTGCCACACTCTTCCACCATGATGTTCTGCCTCACCTCAGACTCCAAGGAGTGGAGCCAGCCATCTATGGACTGAGTACTCTGAAATCATGAACCTCAAAATAAACTCTTCCTCCTCTAATTGTTCTTTTCAGGTCTTTTGGTCACAGTGGCAAAAAAAAAAAAAAAAAAAAAAAAAAAAAGGAAAGAAAAAGCTGAATAACAAGTGGCCACATTCTTTGCCAAAATGCCAGTGAGAAATATCACCTTCCAAAGTAACAGAATATGACCTTGGTTCCTGATGAGGACATTCCTTTCATGAAAGGACTTCCAAAGCCACCTAACCCAAATTCATGGAATATTAACAAAACCATGTCAAACAGCTTTGCTTTATTAGGTGCAGTATGAAGAACTGCCAGTCTCCTTCCTGGAATCATGAATTTTGGCTATGGAAAAGACAGCACCCATATTGGTTGCAACTTTAAAGCATAAGTCACATCATTTACAAGAGCAGTTCCACCTGAAGAGAAAGTAGAAAACACAGAAGCAGATAATAATACATCCTTATGTCAGCATTGTAGTCTACTTCTTCAGAGAGCCCTTCCACCCTTAATCAAGAGACTTTAGGTCTGTGAATTGGATTAATTCAAGAAACTGAATATGAGGCCATTATGTATGCTAACCTTGGCAACCCATGTCAAATTCCTGCCAACCAAACAAGGGCTTCTTCACACATGAGAGACAACACCTGAGAACAGTACATATCTATTTTCATTTCTACTGATTCCATAATCAATGAACCATTGCCACAAGTCCCCATGAGTCAACCACTTCATCCTTGCAGCTTAAGATAATTGTGCTTAACTTGTTCTTGCTAGTTAAGCAGTGACATATGCTCTACCACTCTGCGGCCATTATTCCTTTGAAATCCAAGAGTCCACCGTCAATATATTCCCTCCTACTATCTTCACTGGTCTATGGGGAACTGACACTACAGATGCTGGTGTTTTTCCTTATGAAACATTTCAGAACACTCTGGTGAAGGGAGTTTCTTATTGGGTTCTGTTTAGTGGCCACCTGAGTGAGTTTTATATAATACATTCATCCCAACATTCTTACTTCCATAAGGCTTTGAACTCCTTTCTACAATATTCCAAAGGCGTTTGAAGCATTTCTTCCCCAATGAATCTAGACAGCATTTTGTCTAGTCCTTACTTTACCATATTTGCATCATTCCCACATAGTTAACCCAACACATTAGTTTTCTAAACCCAACTACAGTCAACTATATAGTAAACTTGTTCCTACCTAAACTTATATTTTTCCTCCTCAATTCCCTTAAATACTATTCACATGTGCTGCACAGACTCCTACTGATATCTATCACATAGGGTAGGTGCATGAAATAAATGAGCAATATAAGTTTAGGAAAAAAAAAAACTTCTCTCAAGACCCTAGAACACATGAAGCACAAAAAAATATTGTAACATTTCACCCCTTTAAAGATTCCCTTTGAACCATATTCCCAGACACAAGCAAAAATATCAACGAAAAACTGAACCAGTATAAGTTGCAAAGTTTCCTTTTTAACGTGAAGCTAAGAAAATCTTAAGCATTACAAAACTAATTTAGTTTAATGTAGACTTTCTCACACATAGTAGGCATTCCAAAACAGTATTTGTGGAATTAAGTTCTAATCCAAAGTTTGAATCTGTATATCTGTCCTTGGAATTTATTCTCCTTCAAGCAACTATGTCTGAGGAAAAAAAAAAAAAAAGAAACTCCATAGGATTTCCAGATTTACCAGTAAAAGACAAATGCATCATAAATTGATATTTTAATTACTCATGAGTGGGACTGATGCTGAGCCTTGAGTATACTTAACAGGTTTTGTTTTTCATGAAAGCCTTCATTTCCATTGACATTGGCAATCAGATTATGAATCTTAGCTCCAGTGCAGCAATTATGTCAAGCTCAGCTTGGGAGGGTAAAAGTGTTCAGTAGAGAGCAGTTGCCCTTGTTCAGAAGGAAAAAGTACAAAAAGGATAAATGATTACTTATTAAACTCACCCTACTTGGGGAATGATAAAGTTCTTTTGGAAACATATTAATAAATCTATCCTCAGAAACCTACTTTCCACCTTGCATGGCAGAAGTAAATAGAAAGATAATAGAAATGGGTCACAGAAATTTCATTTATTAACTATCATATTTTATTTTTCTATTGTCTAGGAAGAAAGTGTGAACATGCTGTTTCTCCACATGTTTTAATTTATACTAATACGTTCCCCAATTCAGTTGCTGGGGAATGCCCTTTTAAAAGCAATGCATTTAAGACCAGCTTGCCATCTACTTGTGATGTCAGTGCTAATGGTTTTAAGAACCTACAGTTTGGGGAAATGACCATATGTATGTGTTGCAGAGTCCATATTCATTATTTTGTGAAGCAACTTTCCTAATAGCAAAAAGGTGCAACATATAAACTCATAGTCTAGAGTCATCTATTAGAAATTCATTTGTTCCAAATACTTCCCCAATGTGTAAAACTGAGATACAAAAAAACCATTCCACGATGTGCTTCAAAAATATACCAGATGTATTTCTCCATTCTTGTGGGAACCTGTGGATTAGCCTCCCCACATGAGCAATCCCTGGGCAGGAAGATCATTTCCTCCTCCTTTTCCCACGAACTCTGTTGCAATTTGCAGGACATTATGGGAAATTTGCCACAATATGTGGGACACTTTGGTCTCTCCCTGGAATTTTACAAGCATGCACTACCATGGTTTGAAGCAGGAATCAAGATATTTGTTTCATATGGTGAGATCTAACATAATATAACACTTCATGAGGGGACCAGGGGCTTGCCTCCCCTTTCCAAAGTCATTAGATCTGACAGTACATGCCATTCATTTAGTCAAACTGCAGAACAGAAAGGCATAACCATTAGCTACAGATATCCCTGCTGATTTAACAGTGTTGGAGATTGCAACATCATATCTCGGTACTGGCAGGGAGGAAAAGGAGTTGGCAAACCCATCCAAAAATGGGTTCTCCTCTTAAGAGAAGTTTAAATTCTGCCATGCTCTATGCTGTGGAACCCACAGAAGTTTGAGCAACAACAAAACATAATTTTTATTTTTTTTATTCCCTTAGTGGGCCTGTTAGAACCCAAAGCAGGGTTATGATTACTTCTAAACAAAAACCTGAATTGTTTAAGAAACATTCATTCATTTCAGATATTTTTTATGACTGTTTTTTTAAAAAAACAAACAAAAGTATCCATCAAAGTATAAGAAAGCTAGCAGGCTGTATATCAAAGAAATTGCCCAGTAAAAGTAGTTGATATCACCAACTTCAAGTCATTGCTCTACACTTATGTCTTGACTGCTGTGCTATTCCTATGAGTCACTGACACAGGGGTTATATCCAGATAGACTCACAAATGAAGTGATTATACTGAGCTATGGTTAATATAAATACCAGTGGAGATTGGCTATTAATATGGAGGGAAAATAATTCAGTCTGAACAGGATGCATTCAGTAGCATTGCAAAAGACATGCCTATAATCAGAGGTAATCAAAATTTTAAAAAATTAAAGTTCTCCCAAGTTGTCACAGTGGATTTCAGTATGGAATTCTTTTCAAAAAGAAAACAAAACTAATCAAATTCTAACTCAGGTTTTTTTTTTAAATTTCAATAATAAACAAAATCATATACACCTTGAAAGCATTTCCAAACTGCTCTAAAACTTGTGTGAAATACTTTGTTTTAACCATCCACTTAGCAACTGTGTTCATATCCCTTCTTACACACACACACACACACACACACACACACACACACACTAGGTGAAAGCAACTTTTTATCTTTACAAAAAATAAAAATGACACTAAATGTAACAGACATATTTTTATCATTCATCTTACTTAACCTTTAAATAAAACGGGCAACTCTTTACTACTGTCTTAAAACTCTCACTTCCATTGACTTCCATAGAAGGTCATTTTCCTACCTTTCTTTTTATTCTGGCCACTTTATTGGCAGATGCTTTCCCTTCTTCCCCTGAGCATTTGTGTTGGTGTTAAATCACTTTCTCTTTTCACTATATATTCTCTACTGTAGATATCCCCTTGAAGTCCCTCAGTCTGGCTTGAATATGTCCCCCAAATTTTCCTGTGTTGGAAACATAATTCCCAAAGTCATATGTTAATGATATTTGAGAGAAGGAACCTCTGCATAGTAAATGAGTCGTAAGAACTATACCTTCATGAGTGGGTTAATCCACTTGTGAATTAACAGATTAACAGCTAACATGGAAATAGCTTTGTATAAGAAGAACTCTCTATCACATTTGCTCTTTGTCACCATGTGATGCTCTCTTCCATCTTAAGATGCAGCAAGAAAGCCTACTAAATGAGGAACAGATACCAGCATCATTTCTCTTAGACTTTCCCAGCCTCCAGAATCATGAGCTAAAGAAACCTCTATTGTTTATAAATTATCCAGTCTCAGATATTGTGTTATAGGAACAGAAAATAAAATAAGATACTCATGCAATTTTTATGGAGATAAATTTGGGTTTCTTCCAATGTTTCCTGATGGAAGCACATCGATCCAGTGGTGCCAGCCAGAAACCTAGGAATCATCTTTAACAGTTCTCTTCACCAATTTTCCCCCATGTAACCACTCCATCAGAAATTCCTAGGAGATTCCCCCTAATTTCTTATTGATTTCATCCATTTCAGTCCATCTCTGGTGCCACTACTCTTATTAAAGCTACCATTACATCTTATCCAGACCATTAAAATAATTGAGCTTTATACTTCTACTCTTGCCGTATTCAAACTAAACCCTCACAAAATTCATAGTAGCTTAAGTAAACAATAAATTTGCTTATAATACCCAGGGCACAAAGAGCAAGGCTCTAAATGGTTCCTCCTCTACACATCTCATTAGCATATCTCCCACACATTTTCTTCCACATTTTCTGCTGTTGTTATACCTACCCTATTTTCAGTCTCTAATATGCCATGTTCTCACCAGCCTTGCATGGTGGTCTTTTTGCCAAATACTCTTTTTCTCTTGCATCAGAAAGATTCTTCATGCAGATCTCACCTCAAATGTCACTTGTCCAGAGAAGCTTTCTATGAGTTCCCTACATAAGCCAAACTTCACAAATATGACCTCAGAACATTCCTATACCTCTAATTTATGGCACTTTTAAGCATTATAATATGAAGATTATCTGTGTGATATTAGATTTATGCACATAAACAACAAGTTGCTCAAGAGTAAGCAGTAAAGAATCTATTCTATTCACCATAGTATGCTCAATTTCAGTACATTGTATATGTTAAATCAGTATTAGTAGAATAAATGAGTGAATGAATTTAATAAATAAATACAGATACTCACTAGAATTATTGATCAAACAAAGAACAATTACTTAAGTGATTATAGGACTTGATATTCACATCGTGGCTAATGGTGTTGATAATTATTAAAATGAAGACAGGGACATTGATAATACCGATGATAAGGGGGATGTTAGCTGACAAGGCACTTTGGACAAAGCTCATGAACAATGTGCCAGTAAAATCTTCATCCTGACCCTAAGATTAAATACTTCTGTTCCCTTTTATGAGGGCACTGAAATTCAGAAAGATAAGGTGATTTGTGCAATTACTATCAGTAAAATGTGACAACCATCTCAAGAATGTTTTTATTATTTTTATCTATGGAGTAGAAGAGAATTTCTCATTCCTTTTTCAGTCCAATAATGCCAAGCTTTATATATTTGGTGCCTTTGGGGAAAATTGCTGACCTTTAATAATGAGCTTGGGAACAAGCATTGCCAATAATTTAAGTGTGTTGTTGTTCATCATCAGCAAATGGAACTTTCCTTTTCGGTACTGCAAAAGTATTAACTTAAAACGTAATGTTAACGTTAAAGTAGTCAGCTAACTTGAATCTTTTCTTCTTACTACAGTGTTTTCTCTATTTAAGACCTAGCTTCTTGCTCGGTTAAACAAAACTTTAAATTTTTACAACATTACATAGAAATTGTATGCCTAATGTAGGAAGTAGAACTACCCAAACATTCGTAGGAGAATTTCTAGAAAGAAAAGATGAATTTATTATGACTCTATTGTACATGTTCTAAATGTTTTCCTATGTGTTATTCCAAAGTAAGCTATAAAATGTAACTATAAAATATACTGTGACAACACAGAACATACCAACATAATTTAAAAACCACAAATAATTGTTATTCCTTTTCTGAACATTCACCTTTAGAGACTGACATCTTCTATGGCATGGCTTCCACACAGGAAAGCTGTAAAAACACTAATAAGCTGAAGCCACAACTTCTTGAAAGAAAATAAACTTCAATGTTTGCTAAACTCTAAGTGTCAGAAAAGGATTCTCCAACTCTGGCCAACAGCCCATCATCATATGCAAGATATTTCAAGATATTGGGTTCAACATCCCCTGATCATCCCAGCATTTTTTGTATATAAATTATCTTATATGAACCTTCTGTCACCTAAATTTTTAGAATATATAATTAATAATATAAACTATTTGGATAAACCTGTGAAAATGACAGCTGATCCTGTTTTAAGAAATGTGTCGTTCTGTCTCACAAGAAGTCATGCAATACTGAGACCTAATGATGGTTTTACAACTGTTTTCCAGCATATTTTTACATTGCATGCATTTTCACTTCCAGCCATGAATCTAGTACTTAACAAGACAGAAAATTAATAATTCAGTTGAACATGTTTAACCAGGTAATGCAATCACAGCTAACTCTCCACATGAATGAGCTTTATTTTATTTTTCTAGACAGATTTTAAGTCATCTGATACTATGACCAAAGCAACTGAAATTGTAATACACCTAAAAGAAGAATAAGTATACACCTCAAAACACTTTTGTTCTGTGTTGACATGAAACAAGGGAGAGGGAAGAGTTTGGGGAGGGGGAGTGGCAGGCTGACACTCTATGCGCAACTTGTTCCATTGTATCTCGTTATTGCAGCACATATGGCTTGTACCATGCCGATCTGAGATCCCTCCAACACATAGGAATAAGCAGAAAAAGTGAGGAATTAAGTGTTAGCCTTCACTTAGAGTTTCCCGACTTTGGAGATTTTCTCTAAGAGTATTATTTAAAAGTTGTTAATTTCCTTTTATAACAGTTTTTTTTTTTTTTTAA